>NW_011887852.1:130073-132616 GCF_000806365.1 Fopius arisanus
AAAAAAAAAAGGCAAATCTAGCCCTGGCAATATCACCGCAGATCGCCTGGATAAAGAACTGCTGGAAATGAGAAAACTATATGGAAGTAGAACTACTCCTACATATACCTCTCAACAAAATCTACTTGCTGTAAACATGGCATCACAAGGGGACACCCCCCACATCATACAATCTCAATCAGAGAATACCGAGAATCCACCAATAAATTCAGGGTTTCACGAGTCAACTTCCCCGAAAGCAAAACGACAGAGAAAATCCAACGAACATCGCACATCAACACTAACAACTGCTGATCCCCCCCTCACCTTCACGGACTCAGAGGAAGAAATATTCGAGATCAACAGATTGAACGATAAGGAAATTGAAAACATTCGGGAAAACACATCGCAGACGGCTGAGGCATCACAACATCAACTCAAAACGGGTCAACGACCACCACCAATACAATCAAGAGGGAAACCACTGAAGGTCATCGCCGAACTACTGTCGACCCCAGAAACCAAGGATAAGTTTTACTTGCGACAACCGAAAGACTCCCAATACGTCTCCATATTCCCTTTAAATTTATCAATTCACAAAAAGTTTAAAGACATCCTTTCTAGAGAAAAAATAGAATACTATACATATACTCCCAAAGAAGAAAAAAACAAGAATATAGTTTTAAAAAATCTTTACGGAGACTTCGATGAAACTGATATATTTAACGCCTTAAACGATTTAAAAATTCCAAATATTAAGATTATTAAAATTTCAAAAATTATATTAAACAAAATATCCAATAAATTTGCGTTTTTAATTCAACTCTCTAATGACTCAATAGTCAAAAATCTAATTAAATTCAATATTATTTTATTTCAAAAAATAACGTGGGAACCACTTAGGAAAAACTCACTTTTCCAGTGCAAAAACTGCCAAAGAATCGGGCACTCCAGTTCTAATTGCTCTTTATCATTCAGATGCGTGAAATGCGCAAAATCGCATAATCCTGGGGATTGCGAATTTAAAGGAATAGTCGATAGAACATTGTTAAAATGCGCTAATTGTGACCAGATAGGTCACCCTGCCAATTACAAAGGCTGCCCCTATTACAAAAAAGCGATTGAATTATCCAAAAAAGTCAAAAATAACACTAAAAAAGTTACAATATCTAAAATAAATAACATCTCCAATAGAGTCTCCCCGTCCATCACGTTTGCGGAACGTGCGGGAGGCTCTAAAACTCCACATAATATTATAACAAACCCCCCAATCAATGTCGATTCAAATTCTACCGCCAATAGTGTACCAACTAGCGCTGCCTATGTGGACACAAATCCCTACCAAATGGAACTTCATACCCCCCCTCCCTGGGCTGCAAATATGACCCACTTTATTATACAATCTGTTACTAATAAGCTAACACCTATCTCGGAGCAAGTTAAAATAAACACCAATAATATCAAAACTATAATGGAACACCTTAACCTTAAGATAGATGGCGACACTTAGCCCACTCACTAACCAAAATCCTACTAACAAAATATAAAAAATATAGAAAATATTCAAGAATTTACATGTAACAATGAATAACAACAGACATATAAGCAGGAGCAAACATAGATATCGCCCTCCTTGAAAATCAACATTTGAGTAACTCTATTGTTAGCATCGGTACCAACCTGGCGAATATAGGACACATACCCCTATCTCGTTGGAATTTATCCTCCACTTCAATTAATATTTACGCTTTAAAAAATAACAATACTCCACCATCCCCCGTCCCACTTCTCTCTTCCTTTTTCCTTTTTTTTTCTTCTCTCCCTTTACACCCTCTTCTATTCCTATCATCACCTTTCTCTTCTCTTCCCCCCTCAACACCCTGGATAAATACTGCGATGCCCTTTTTTCACAATAATCCAAAATAAAAGTAAAATCTTTTATTTAACTCTCTTTTTTTGGGCATTCTAGGTAATAATATTATAAATGAATAAAAACCATTCATATATACAAATACTGTTCTAAAATAAAAATAATATTAACATATTAAAATATCGTGTTAACTCGAGAGCCTTGCATGGCCAAAGTTATAAAACAATACAATCTTCCACATAAATTTTTAAGACTAGTTTTAATAATGACAAATGTAATTAAAGACGTGTAACATCAATAAAAACCATGTTAAATAAAAAAAAAAAAAAGTAACGTGCTCGGCTAGCACGCCGACGGCCCGGGTTCGATCCCGCCGTCATTCATTTTTTTTTTTAAATAATTCCAATTTTTTCTTTAGGTAGGTATTCACCGCAATTGAAAAATTCGAAATTTTTGAAAAAGTATCAGGGTAACATGAACATCGAGGAGCTATTCACTGAAATATTCACTGAAAGTGAAAAACTCGAAATTTTTGAAAAAGTATCAGGGGAACATAGCAATCGAGGAGCTCTTCACTGAAATTTTCACTGAAAGTGAAAAATTCGAAATTTTTGTAGAAGTATCAGGAGAACATGACAATCGAGGAGCTATTCACTGAAATTTTCACTGAAAGTGAAAAATTCGAAATTTTTGT
>NW_011887852.1:132925-197198 GCF_000806365.1 Fopius arisanus
AAAAAAAAAAAAATTGAATGATGCCGGAATCGAACCCGGGCCGTTGGCGTGGTAGGCAAGCACGTTACCACTAGGACAACGCGTTATTACAATAAATAATTTCATTAGGAGTATATATATTGAAAAACTTTCGTTTTTAAAAATGTCAAATTGTTCAATTTCATTGCATGTCTCCTCGATTATCAAATATTCAGTTTTTAAACAATATTTAGATTGATTTGCCATTAACAAAAAAAAAAAATTGGAATTATTTAAAAAAAAAAAAATGAATGATGCCGGGATTGAACCCGGGCTGCCGGCGTGCCAGCCGAGCACGTTACCACTAGGACAACGCGCTCATTTAATATTATAAATTCATTAGTGGTATATATTCAATAGATTGAATAATTTTTTCCATTGAAATTCTACAAGATGTGGTTTCCCCCTTCCGTACGTGCTACAGTCGACTAAATTTCAGTTAAACAAATGAAAAACAAAAAGCATTGATACCGCAGAAATTAAAATTCACCCCGTCGATTTGATGCACACCCCAGGATTGCGTGTGGCGCCCTCCCTGTCTGGGGGTGCAGCACTACGATGCCGCTGGGGTCAGTCAAACCCCCAGAACGGAGCCTCTACTTTAGTCAATCCTCTTTGGCCTACTGAGAGCTTTCCAGAGACATCCGGTTAACCAATAAAAAGTGTTTGTCCATGCGAGATCATGGTGAGACGATGGCCGCCTCATGCGGCACTCATAATCCATTGTTTTCAATAACTTTTCACTCTTTGTAATAATACGTGTGCTTGTCATCAATTGGAATAGTCATGTATCGCCTGATAAAAGCCCACAGACTCTCCGTGAGGAATACTTACACCGGTTCCTTGAATATTTATACAGAAACCAGTGACAAATTGTGCTCATTTTGTCATGTTCATCACTCCAAAATGCCGAGAAGTACGATTTTATCATTAATAATATGAGGCCTTATTATTTATTACATAAATCAGTCCTGCTTGTTATTTATCCCATTTTCGAGATAGTTATGTAACAAATGAAAGGATAGACATTATCAATACAGTGTCTACTGTTTATTTTTATCCTGAGGAGTTTGATAGATGTATATATTCTGTTGATATACTTTTTTCCTTGTTTTCTGCTTTTTCAAATCATCCCCGCAATTCAGTCGCCGTATTTCTATTATTATAATAATTTCTGTAAATTTATCTTTAGATCTGACATTTTCTCAAGTTCGACATCGGACGTCAACAATAAATACTGCTCTATTGCCAATCGTAAAAAAACAAAAGCGTAAACCCAAGAGATATGCTGAACTATTAGAAGGTAATTCATATTTTCCTTCATTGGTTTATGGTATTAAAATGTCTGTTAATTTCCTCGTTATTACCGATTTTTAGTAACCCATAATTTAACGAGTAATCGTCGGGCAGCAGTGCGAACGTTAAATGCCTCTCACCTGTCCCTTTTAATGCGACAGCCCGATGTAACACTAGACAAGCTCCACAGGGTGAAACGAACAAACCTTTTGAAAATTTCAAATGCGGAAATAAACACTGGCAGTAATACAGAGGGATCGCAAAACATTCTGGGACTTCAGACTCCCGGTTTAATAGAGGATTCCCTGAGGATGAGTGCAGAGAACCAGAAGTCGGGGATGACAGTGATGGATGACCTGGAGACGTCAGGGATCTCTGGTATATCAGACACAGCTTTGATGATAAAGGATCGTTCTCTGTTGAATTCAATTCCAGATGATCAGGCAAAGCAGGACCTCGATGACGATTTAGAGCCTCTGAAATTGATCCCCATACAAAAATCCAAGAAGAAGAAGCCAGATGTTAGTGACCTCGAAAGAGTGAAGCAAGTCCACGAGCAGGCAAGGAGAGAAAGCCTCGTGAGAACGTTGAACGCTTACCTGAGGGTATGTGTGAGCACGGGAATGATGGGGAGAGCCTACCACACGATAATGCACTATCGAAAACGTTCGGGCAAAATAAAAACTGCATGGATCACTGACATCACTCTCTTCAATATTCTCCTGCAATCTTACGCGTCCAGCGGTAATCTCCAGAAGGTTAAGGAATTCCTGAAAATAATTCGTGAGGATGGATTAACGCCAACAGCCAAAACTTATGCAGCTGTCTTCGAGTGCTTCGGTAGGATCCCGGCCGCTAAGAAGGAGCAGCCGTTTTTGAATGATATTCGTCGAATGATGAACAGACAGAATATCACCTTCGATGAGGTAGTCCATCAGTCAAAGTCGAAGAGGGGTCAGTATTCCAGTGTTAGAAAGGCTATCAAATTGTTGGATCCAGGGTTCGAGCCTAAACCACAAATTACAGAGGAATCTTACGATTGTCGTCTATTGCAAAGAATAACACCAGATGGGGGAAAACCAAATTGTAGTCCAATTGGGAATTCTCTCACGCTGGATAACATCAACAGAAGATATTCCCGACAGGTGAATCACGAAATTGTGGGTCACGTTGAGATTAAAAGTATCGAGAAATTCGACAAGTCAAAGCCAATAGTCCCCTATTACAAGTCTCTGATATCTGAGCTTGAAGAGGAATGGAAGAGAACAGCATCAGAAGCCTTCGACAGAGATTTGAAGGCGTTGAAAAGTCGAGAATATCAACCAATTCCTAATGCAATGGTTCTTTACCCCTGCCTGTGCGTTCTCGATAAGGAGGAATACGTCAAGGCCATTCTCAGAGAGACCTGGAGATTGGCAGATGGATCTGAGACGTTCAGTCCTTCCTTCTCCTTCCTCTGCAAGAACCTTGGAAAACATATAAATGATAAATATGAAATCCTGGAGAGCAAAAACCATGGATATCTTGAGAATTTGCAGAAGGTCTATTCGAGGTACAGTAAATGGTACGTGGATAGACCAGATGGGGCAAATGGTAGGACAGCATGGCAGAGAATAGCAGAACAAGTGTCTCCAGAGCTGAATTTGGAATTGGAGTCGATTAGGTGGCCTGTGAATCTACAAATATCAGTGGGAAAATTTTTGTATCAAATAATTCTAAAGGACATAAAGCTGGACGTGAGTAGAGTCAGGCCCTGCAGCAAAACCAAACACTTTCTTCCAGCATTCTATACACTATTCCGACACAATACCCAAAAGTATTTAATCGAGGAGATAAAGCCTCACCCAATTCTCGCCAAGATCTACCGAGATTCTCAACCAGAAACCCTGAAATTCGACACCTCTTTAGTGCCTTCCGAGTGTCCACCACGTCCATGGTCGTCAGTTCAAAGTGGTGGATATCTTCTCCTTCGAACTGACGTCGTCAGAGTTCCCATCTACGCAATGGAGCAATGGAAACGTCTAGAGGTGGTGCCAAAACGTCAACTGTGGCCTTCTCTGGATTGTCTCAATCAGTTGGCCTCTATCCCGTGGACAGTGAACACTGTCATTCTGGATCTCGCCATCAAGATCTTCAGAAATGGGGGCTCTGAGAGGCTAAATGTGCCACAACCTCCCTCTGTCCTGACCCCTCCACCGCTGCTCAAGCGTGATTGCAGTGAGAAAGAGAGGAAATCTATTTTCAAAGCCAGAATGGACTTGAGAAGACAAAAGGGGGAGATGTATTCTCTATGGTGTGATGCCCTGTACAGACTATCACTGGCCAATCATTTTCGGAATAAAATATTTTGGCTACCACACAATATGGACTTCAGGGGAAGAGTCTACCCAGTCCCTCCACATTTGAATCATTTGGGTTCAGACCTAGCTAGATCAATGTTGATTTTTGCCTTGGGAAAGCCTCTGGGGCCAAATGGCCTGGATTGGCTGAAAATTCATTGTATCAATCTCACGGGATTCAAGAAGAGAAATTCGATTAATGAGAGGCTGCGTTATGCCAATGAAATTCTCGATGAAATTGTGGACAGTGCTGAGAGACCAATGGACGGTGAGATGTGGTGGGCGATGTCTGATGAGCCCTGGCAGACCCTAGCTACCTGCATAGAGATCTCCAATGCTCTCAAGTCACCGAATCCGGAGGACTACATCTGTAGATTTCCAATTCATCAGGATGGCAGTTGCAATGGACTGCAGCACTACGCCGCTCTTGGAAGGGATCAAAGTGGTGCTGAGAATGTTAATCTCCATCCCAGTTCTGTCCCCCAGGACGTCTACTCGAGTGTTGCTGGGATGGTAGAGGATATCAGAAAGAGGGACGCCAACAATGGGGTGGAGGTAGCACAGGTCCTCGACGGTTTTGTCAAGAGAAAGGTCATCAAGCAGACTGTCATGACAACTGTGTATGGAGTGACAAGGTTTGGGGCCAGATTGCAGATTGCCAGACAGCTCAAGGATCTCGACGAATTTCCCCAAGAATTTGTGTGGAGTGCCAGTCTCTATCTCGCTCAGAAGACCTTCGATAGCTTGAGGAGCATGTTCGACAGTGCCAGGCAGATCCAGGACTGGTTCACTGATTGCGCTAAAGTTATTTCCACCATGAAGGGAAAGAATATGGAGTGGGTAACACCTCTGGGTCTCCCTGTCGTTCAGCCATACAGCAAAATCAATCCGACAAGAACAGGCCTGAAGGAAGTTGCTATGGACACGTACGAGAAACCAAATGCCACAAAACAAAAAAACGCCTTTGCCCCGAATTTTATCCACTCCCTGGATTCGTGTCACATGATGTTGACGAGTTTGCATTGCGAAAAACAGGGAATTACCTTTGTATCGGTGCACGATTGCTATTGGACTCATCCCTGCACTGTGGAAATTATGAATACAATTTGCCGAGAACAATTCGTTGCTCTGCACTCAGAACCCATTCTCGAAGACCTTTCCGAATTTTTCGTGAGACATTACATCGATCCACAGCAAAAGTACGTCATATAAATAATACACATTTTCATTTCTCCCTGAATTAATTTCTATGAATTTTTTTTCATTAATCCACAGAGATAGAAATGCGAAGGAAGACCTCGAGAGCGACTTGTCAACGAGAAAATTGAAACACACCCTAACGAATTTACCCCAGAAAGGTTCTTTCAACCTAAAGAGTGTCCTCAAGTCCACGTATTTTTTCAGTTAATTGGTGATAAGCTGAAGGAATGCACGAATTTTGTGATAAAGGTAAATTTTTTGATAAATGAAACTCGTGGTTATGAAAAAAAATTAAAAAAAAATCAAGACGCACAAAAAAAAAATTCGCTCCTTGTAATTACTGCAAGGAAAACATTATTAATTATTCATTCGAGCCATTAAGTGTAAACGGTGACTCACGACACTTTGCTGTGGCTGCTGATAGATTATCGACTGCCACCAACTGACTCCAATTCTCCCCTTCTTTCCAGATCCAAAGGATAGAGTGTTTCGACAGCCAGTAAAATGCATTATATCCATCGTGTATATATTATGTATTGCATAATTTAATAATGCAAAAAGAAAAAATTCAGATTAAAAAATCCAAAAAAATGAAATAATTTCATTATTTCCTTTATCTGATATTTATTACAGCCGTCATAAATTCACGAATGCACTATTATTGCGCGGAAAATTAATTATTTTCTAGTTAGTATTATGAATTGCAGTAGCAAAGATCTTCAGAGCATTGTCCGCCGTACCAAAATCCTCGAACGATGCAATGAACTGCACAACCAAAATTACCGAGGAAACAGCTCGTGCGACGTACGCGTGAATGCGGCACATCATAACTATTATTATCAGCTAGAAGATAAGAATTATTTTCGAGTGTTATAATTTATTGAATTAATTTCCATGAAAGAATAAATAAATACAAACCTGAAGTAAAAATGGCCAGAAGAGTGAGTATGAGAATCACGATAAAAAGACAATTTTTTTTCATTTTGTACAATAATTTCTATGCCTCTTCAACTCGTTAGCATGCACTGGGAGCCGCAATAGTGGTAACCAGGTTTTAAATACAAATACTTTATCTATGCGCTCGTGGCCATATCGAAATTTTGAATACCTAACTACGCAGTGTCATAATTTATCTACAATAAGTTGTCAACGTACAACAAAATGCCTTTTTTACGACAAGTGTGGAATTGTTGAAAAAAACAAGTTGTCTAAATAAATGAAGTGTGAATTAAATTGACTAGCGTTTGGGGGCAACAGTAAAAGATAAGAAATGGCAAAAAAAGCGATACTGGGTTGGTTAATTTGCGTTCAATACTCTATCAATATCCTTGAAAGGCTATTCGATGACACTTGCTGAGTCAGTAGTGCGGCGCAGTGCCGGCATCTTCAAAGTTTAATATCCGAATAACCGCGTCACTCGCCCAACTCAAGTATATTATATACATCATGCACTACCGCCCTAATATTCAATCGCCCCCTTTACCACTGAAGAAAAGTCAAGAGTCATATTCTCCTTAGAAATTTCATCCGACACTTGTACTTCCATTGAAACATCCCCGACCAAGATCACCATCAAATCATTAACTCCCTAAACGCGTTAATGAGTTGAGGGGAAATTTATTTGGGCCATTTTATCCCCATTCACTGAAAGGAGCTCCATTGGGTTAATTTTAATTACATGGTAATTCAGTGATGCAGTGATTTTAATGGGGATGGGTTGGAGGCACACGCACGCGGTTACATACCCAGGGGAAGCCTGTAACAATGTACTATATGCCGACCTGACAACCCCTACTGCAAACCGCAAAACCCCTTCAACCCGTCCCCAACGATTTGTTAACGCCTGTTAAATTGACTTCGTGTTGTCTATTGTTTCATTCATTGCAATTGGTATCAGTCGATAAATTCTCGCCGAAGAACATAATCAGCTCGTGAGTACATGACTCTCCTCATGAAATAATATGATGATAAAAGGGAGGGAACAGAGGGACCATAATATTTTTTAATTTCATTCCCATCAATTTAGCCATGAATCAAAATAAAAAGTTTCCCCTCATAATTCAATGAATACATCGGACTGGTAACACGAGACGAAAACGTCCAAGTATCCGTAAGTGCGATTGATAGGGTCAGATTGACTTTGGGGTAAAGTATTTTAAAGTCCGTGGGGGTTCAATGTGCCGCGAAATGTGGCAAGCAGACGGCATCGGCTCCTGTTCAACCCCTCCCACCGTCATCCTTTCGAAATCCGATGAGCCCAGTGGAGAGATCCGGGTGTGTATTCCCGAAAGTCTCCGGAAAAAAGCTGTTCCAACCCCTATGATACAGATGCCATATAAGGCTCATACAAATCCCCAAGAAACTCTTCATATCTATAACCTCCGTCTTTTCCGGCGATATAACTTGGATAACTGAGTAAAAAAAAAAAAAGCTTATACTTTTGAACAATTCACCGCTCAAAAATACCCTCATAGCTGGTGTCAATAGGGGTTGCAAGGGGTTAGCAAATTGCCATCGTATTTTAAATTCCAGTGTAGATAAATATTCATAATCAATTGTCAATGTGGGAGTTGATGAATTTTATTGTGACGATTGATAATTGGAGATATTGAGAAAAATCATGCGAATGAGTTGATAGGAGCGCTTCATTGAGATGTGGTATACACGAGAAGTGGAATAGACACAGGGGTTGAATCCGGAGGGAGAAGTTTATAGGGGCATCGAATATATTTGCTGATTGAGCGGACTAATCCACGCTAAGGAGTATTACCGTCAAGTATATTCGTATGTATGAAGTCGGCAAGGATTTTTATTCAGAATATGATATTGAGTTCTATCGGATATACTTTCATTACCATTTCCCCCCCCCCGTCTTGGCCATAATTTTTCAATTTCTCCGTGTATTCATTGGATATTTCTTATTCGTGTCTCCTGTCGTCATCTCAATAGTTATTTAGTTTACTCGAGGAATTGCTTACAACCAAAATATTGTGACCGAGACCTGAGGATTTTTCGTACACGGCATGGGCGGATCGACTCTCGATCTTTTAATCGTAACTTGCGGCAGGCAATCCGGCAATGCACGCCAAATCTATTTTTATTGTCCCCGAGATAGCATGGCTCCTTTCACCGTATTTATTGCTAGAGGGAAACGAACGAAAAAACGAGCGAAATGGGGAGAGCGATATCGACTCCCTTTGACTATCTTTTCTATATCTTTTCATTTTCCTCTGCAACAAAATCAAACGAAGAAAAATAATAACAATGAAAAAATTATCAGAAGGCAAAAAAATGTTTAATATTACTTGGGCGGGGTATAGCCGTATATATATAGAGAATATCCGGTAAAACATGTGCAGTATAGAGTCTGGAGCACACGCCGAAGAATGAATATTCAAGAGTAAACACTGGTTTAATGCCTCTGTGAGTTACCAGGATGGTTTGGTAAAAGCGAGAGATGCACAAGGGGGTGGTAAAAGGGTTGCACACGAATTTTCACCGAGTGCCCCTCCCCTCTCACTTCTATGTGTGGCTTTCTAACGTTGCCACCCCCTTCTCATGTACGCACACATATAAATATTAAGTACACACCCGGAGATTTTCAGTGTCCAGTTGTTTACGATATTACATCTGTAGTATCCGGTCAAAGTGACCAGAGTCCAGGGGTTGTTTCAACCCTACGTACTCTAATCTCATGTGCGCCGGCACGGTGACACCCTCGTTACCCAGATACAGCACGTTGGATATACCTCGTGATCATTATAATACCATACTTGTTTGTCTTTCTGGCAACGAGCTGTTGCACTTGAATTTCTTTCTTTTTTTTTTCGTCAACACAATTAAAAATTCATTTTGCCGCAGCGATAAAATCAAGGAATTATCAAAAAATTAAGGATTAATTAATGGCTGTGTCTCCAGGGATTGGGAAATAGTTTATTGATGGAAATATTTTCAATGTGAGGATTAGGAGATATGGTTGGAGCCCCGGAATAAGACGATAGCCGATGAACAAAAAGCCTCGTGTCCCCCTCGGTTCGAACTTACATACTGTTTTGATTCTAGCTGTTATAGGAAACACATATATCACCGGGTCCACCCCATTGCACGGAGCACTGGGCAAAAGTTGGATAGGGTGGCTGCAAGGGGGATGGAACTTGGATGGACACTGTCGATTTATTGCTCCCACTGATAAACCATATAATTATTGAAATCTTGAGCCCTCCAGCTTGGCATATGGCCCGAACTCTCTTCCATTTACTTGTTAATCAGGCTATTAATTTTAGGAGCGGTGTCCACCGCCCACTCCTCCCACAACGGTCTTGCAATTTTTTTATCCCCCAGAATATGTTCGATTGTTCACCTCCAGGAGAATAATCGAGCGCCCGCATATTCTTGAGGCATCCAGGAATATTCAATGGCGAATGGGCGCGAAATTAGGCGTGAAATGCACGTCGTGCCTCGAATATCGCCTGAAATATTCCTTTGATATGAAAAAAATAAATAGCCGAGGGCCCGAGGTGCCACTGCTGTATCGATTCAAATCGTGAACGCTATATTTTCATTATTCCCGTGGCATTAGTGCAGATGTGCCTTTTATTTAGTCGTTACAAGAGACGCGAGTTTAACACCGAAAGGATTTTTCGTCGAGTCAGCTGGTTTCCGATGAAGTTATATTATTCCTTGGTCAGTGACCGTATCTCTCGCATTTTTCACTCATTACTTTGGCGAATAAAAATGTTGAGAGTGATAATTTTTTTTGTTCTTTTCTTTTTTTTGGTGGGGGGAATGAATAAATTATGAAATTTTGACAATGCACGTCAATTTCCGATAAATTACTCTTTTTTTTGTGGAGGGCACATTGTACATGGTATATACTAGGTGAACAATGATAAAACATGGGGTTTTATAAGACGAGTACTTCTGTATTCGCCCGGCAAAACCAATCTCCATAACAGAGACGTGCAACTACATCCCCGACAGACGTATGTTTCTAACTCACCGCGGCGTCAATCTTCTTTCCGTTCAATCTACCAGCGATAAAGAAACGAGAAAAAGGCGAGAGAAAAGTCACTCTGAATAAATAGACAACACGAGTGAATACCAGTTAATATTACAACTACATGTGCCAGTGGATTTGCACCCTCCAAAAATCCGTGTATATTTCTTGTAGCTACCCCACAAAGTCCAGAAAATTCATTAACGGTATCTGATATTTCTGGTGAGTGCCTCACGATCCTATAAATCAAAAGTCCTTTATCAGAGCTTCTCATATATTTTTCACCATCTCATATACATTTAAATTGGAAGTCAAAAGCAGATTGAATGGAAATTGTCACAAGATTCGAATTGTCAAAATGTAATGTGCACTTTTAAATATTTTAATATATTGTAATATATTGTTTTCGAAGGGTGGACATTACCTTGTACAAGAGAGGAGCTGAAACTTCGATTTTAGTGAATTTCGCTTTAAAGCCACCGCAGGCTCAAGTATCTTACGGTCAAACTCAAATCTTATCGGTTCATTCGTGATCAGCCAGGCGTGCACACTATCGCGTTTTCAAATTGAAATTAATTTCACCAATCTGCCTCTGTGTCTCAAGCAATTTGACTTAGTAAAAGCCCCTTGCAATCCCGACCATGTAAATTGAATTTTTACTGTTTCAATGGCAATTAATTAATTCATTAGTGGAAAAAATTATGTGAAATAATTTTGACAGCGTATGGTGGATGTAAATAATATGAAGAGCTCAGGATCTTGATAAAAATGATAATATTAAAATGGCACACAGTTGGCCGAGTGGAGTTCACAAATTTCTCGTAAATCACAGGATTCAAATTAATTTCGCGTACGTACCCAGTAAATCAAAGCAAAACGTTGTGCTGTAACGGTGGAGCTCTAAATCATAGGAACGTTAATTGCGGCATCGTTCTCTCGGCCGTGCTAGAACGACGATACGTGTTATACGTACCGGAACTCCATGAATTCAGGGGATGGGATTATTAGGGGATTTAATATCAGTGTAACGTGTCAATGAGTCGAGTCCCTCGGGTTAAATAAGTCGAGTGTACTTCATCGAGTGCGTGGAATATTTTTGGCATTTTTGAGGTAATGGGTTTAGTTGGGTGATTTTCAGGAGAAAAATCCGAGGGTAAGGACGTGGTTGTAACAAGGGATTTTTCAAGAAACAAGGCCATTTTAACCGCCCCACGGCCTCACGATCACGTATGCTTCCCAAACTTCCCGCCCTTGGGCATGAATCATCACCCATTTTTTTTTCTTTTTTTTTTTTTCAAACTAAAAACAACGCTGAGATATTTCAATACTACATGTTGAGAATTGAGAGTGCTGGTGGAGGCGATTGGCCTAATTATTAGCTCGAATCAATGAAAATAATCCGTCTAGGCGGGACAATCAGATCCCCAGTCAAGAGGAATTGTCAGATTGTCACTTGGAGCGGAATTACTGGAAACGAGGTACATACGAGCCACGATGACGAGACTACCGAGGCGATGCGGTTGCTCGAGGGGTTGAGGAGTTGAAGAAAGGGAGACCTTCCAAAAGGAAGAGACTGAACCGAATACAAATTGTGGCGATGAGAAAGAGATACCTTTGGACAAGAAACAGATAGAGTCGGGGTGGGAGGGTCAACCAGACGTGGGTACATGATCATTCCAATAAACATACACGTAAAATCCAAGGATATATATATATATATTTGTTTGCCAAATAATATGGGGCATTATTTGCATTAATTGTGCATTTGCTGGATATACATTGTGATGGGACGGGGAGAGCTGGGGAATATCGACAAGTAGAAAAGATAGCCGTACAAGTAGCCGTTGGCCGGAATTTTCTCTATGGTCATTGACGAGGGGGATGAAGGGGGGACGGGTGGGGGGCGAAGAGGAGAGGGAGTGTGGCTAGTGATTGGATTACAGTCAGGGAGTCCCGACGGACTGGCCAAATGACCGGGACAAATTGCCCCTCGCCTTCGGGAATACTTATACTATCCAGCGGCGATCGAGGACTTCACGTGTCTTCAGCTTCAGGCACCACTGAACACTGACCCGGTATCACCCTGTCTCTCTCCTTTTTACGTTTTTCCTCGATTTTTTTTTTTTTTTCAGGACTTCACCTCCTCAATACCGTGTTCAATCTCCACTGTTTTACGTCCCTCCCTTTCCTATTTACACGATAAAGAACGTGGACGATGGAGTCGAGTGAAGGAGGTGAAATTGTTGAGATAAAAAAATGTGAATTTGATAAGAAAAAAAAATAAGGGGGATATTGAATAGTTTGAGGGGCATTGGCTGAGGAAATAACAGGATGGTGTCTTTGAGTCTGATCGGTGGATTGTGTCTGTACCGAGTGAGATGGCAATAGGAGGGGTTAAAACGACGATGGACCAATGGACCATGCGCTATTCTTTACGGATGTAATTGACCGGGGAGATAACACTACCGATTCCCGTCGGGTAATAACGTTTTCTCGCTCGATTTTAATGGCCAAACTAATCGCCGCTGCTGGTAGGTCTTTCAGATTGCCTCCGAGGTGTCAGATTATCGAGCTGGTATGTGTCCTTTACCAGATTCACATAATTATTCGGTAGAAGAAAAAAAAAACCAATGAAAAAATGGCAAAACCAATAAAAATACTGGAATTGTTGTGACCATTAGTCCCTTATTCTTAAATCTCCCCCTGAAAACTTGACCAATAAAGGGACTCGTGAAAAACTGGTGTGCACCAGAGAAAGAGATATAAAAAGGAGAGAGAGAGATAAATGTAATTCTTGAATGATTTCATCTCACTTTGGTACCAACAGAGAGGATCTGATTGGCCGTTACTGCCAGAGTTAAACTTCCTATTTCCAAGGATTGAGTAACGAACACGAGGAAAACGAAGATAAAGTTGCAAAACTTTTTTTCCACGATTGCGAGTGAATTGGTGAAGTTCAATGGAAACAGATAACACAATAGATAACCCTCCCCTCCTCACACGCCCAATGTAAATCTGTTCGTACTTGTCGGCATCGCGTATATATAAATGCCAAAGTTTTTTTTTTTCTAACGATTTTTTTTTACACAATGTTTTTGACACAAAAGAGCAGTATGATAGTGTATCGTCACTTGGCGGGACTCAACACGTATTGTCCAGGGCCATGAAGTTCCACTTGATCACGATCCAGAGACCCTCAGGATCCTCACTTACCTCACCAGATAATATGTCGATTGGAAATTCATGCGCCAAAACCATTCTCACTCCCGTCCAACGCCCCAGGGGTTGAAAATCTATCGCAAATTTCAATCGCCCTGGTTTCTTCATCTACAGCCCATTGTTCTTCCATTTTTTTTTTCACTCCTATCGCCCGCATGATTCATCAAGTGACTCTACTCCCCAAAAATAATAACGAATGAAAAAAAAAAGAGACATATTTTTTGTTGAGCACCTTTCTAAAATTCAAAATGATTGATAACTTAATTTCATTGTATTATAATTAATTTTCAGTGTTGAAGCGCTAAATCTGGATAAACGTGTGCAATTCGCACGTTGGGGACCTAGTACTGGTATATATTCTGGTATCGGATGAAGGCGACGGGGGGTGTAGGTGTCCACTGCCAAGAGCACCCCAGCAATGCCAGAGGCAAAGCCAGAAGCAAAGAGGCGGTGTAGCATTCATTCGTCGTGGGAGTTGTGTCCACACACATCTTTTTTACTCGTCTTCCTTTATTGCTTGCTTTTACTCTCTCGCTCTGGTTTTTTTTCTCGTTTTTCCCCGAGGAGTAACTAACTGAACGAGTGTCAGGGATGGAGGGCGTTAAGGTAATGCCCCATTAGTATGTGACCCCCGTAGTAACACGGTAACACCACCACAGAAAATCTACTCGACGAGTGCTGCGGCCACTCGATAACCACACTCGACGGATTTCTCCTCTTCATTCTTTTGCCATGTTATTCTCTCCTATCCGAGGAGATCCTGATATCCTGAAATTGTGAAAGGCTGAAAGCCTGTCTGCACTCATTCTCATCATCTCATCGACAGATTCAATGATTATACCTTCATTGATTGGGGGATGAATGAATTTTTACAGTGGAAAACATAAAACACTTGTTCCAAGGGGAATGATACTGCCAGTCATACTGATAACCGATTACGAGACATTGACGTGAATTAATGGGCGGATACGGGGATGAAGTGAATGTATTAATTAAAAGTCAACCCCAGAGTCTTAACCTCTCGTCGGAGCTTAGCGTCTTACCGTGGGTGCTCTTCACCGGGGAATATCTTATAAATGTCACCAACGGGGAGAGAATTACCGCCTGGTGCACGATGATACAAGATCCTCTTTAAATTGAACAATTGGGCGGTTGGAATTATTCGTCGAGTTTAAAAATACCATAAAAAATAATTGATACGGGGGTTCGGGGGTGTTTTATGATCATGACTCGTATAAATGGAATGAAAATAGGCGGAAGAGTGAATAAACGGTGAGATTTTTCACTGGAGAGAAGTCAAAGTGTAAAAAAGTTAAATTTATAATCCGTAAAAACAATTATGTCGGAGGTTCGGCTCGACGAACAAAAACGGCCAATATCTCTCGTTTGATTTATACTATCCCCCAGTGGGTGAATATATGGGCTGTGTCGGGCAGTTCAACCCCTCGCTGGCACCCCCCCATATTAAATGGAATATTAAAGATTTAGGACACAAGACAATGCGTCGCGCATCCAAAAAAATATAAAAAATTAAAGGAATAGATTTTTTTAAACTCTATTGATATGAGTTGTCGATAGGAGGATGCATACTTTCTCGGTCCATTTCAATAACCCACCCCCATAAATCCCTACAACCCAGAGGGTTGAAAGATATGGATCTCCTCTCAAACGAACGGATTCAACTGAAATTTTCTCTCTTTCCTTTTACTTTTATTAAAAGTTCCCGAATGAATAGTAAAACGCCAGTTAAAGGTTTTCTCACAAAACTCCAAATATCTTTTTTTTTCTCAGAATGAAATGGACACGGTTGAACCATAAAATCAGCCTGTGGGCAGTTTAGTCCAGCCGGTACGATTTGACCGGATTCCATGTTAAACATATGCATTACATTTATTCTTCTGAGATATTGCAACACTCAATATCTCACCCTCTTCACCAATTCAATAACCAACAATTTCCTTTAATAAATTTGTATCTATTTTATTTTGAGTAATCGGCGAGTTGTAGAGGCCCTTAAGGGATTTTAAAACGGCCCTTGGGTGTCCCCCCGATTGTAATTCCCACCTCGGTATTATCCAATAAAGCCAAATCATCGTTCACCCTCGGAAATATTTTCCGTTAAAATAAAATAAAAAAAATACAAGGTGAAAATGGTGTTAACGCGGTGTATATCAGTGTGGCTTTGTGTACTGAGGACGTACGTGGGGCATTGTATTACCGGAGAATTTCAGGGGTGTGGGATTCTCTCTGGCAAGAAGTGAGAAACATCGTAGCACCCCCCGAAAAGCCCTTAACGAGGCTAATACACTTGTCACGCGTCACAAGCCTGAAATCCATGACGTGCTATTAACGTCGGCTATGAACCAATGGCCAACGCAACTGTTGAATGTCACTTTAAATACGTGTCACGTATCTCCCTCTATTAATCATTAAAACATGTACACCATAATTTTTATTTAAAAAATAGTAAACTATAAGAGGAGAAAAGTGATAGCAAATAAATGGGTGAAAATGGGTAGAAAAGTCCATTTGGATTTTCAGTGTAAGGCTGTCGGCGCTAATAATGGGTGGGCAGCTTGGTAAGCCAGTTGACCGTGACTAGATAAAAAATACTGCCTTCTGACCCTTCGTGTCTCTGTAACAAACTATCGGACGTCCTCCTCCACCCCTCTCTTACAGCCTTGTCATGCTAATCGCATAGGATCGCATCTTCTTTCATCCCCCTGACTTTTATTCGCGATCCACTACTGGCAACTAAAAACCAAAATAAAAAAAATAAAAAAAAAACCTCCACCAAGGGGGGTAACTACCGATGTGGGGAAGTGCCAAGTATAAAGGAGAACAAAACGACACGAGCACATAGACAACACTCACCCTCCGATAGTCTATCTGAGGAATAAAATAAAAAAAGAGAGAAAAATAAAAGTACTGCCGAGGAGAAATCGGATTTTATGGGACAGCATGGACTTTCTGGTGGGATAAAAGGTGAAACGTTGTGTCGTTCAACAGCCTGGTCATTGGAAATGTGGCACTTAGGTCTCCCCTGTGGATAATGTCCATCAGGAGAACATGTTCATTCGTTTGCATCTGTTATGTTGTGAGTAAATGCGTGGAGTTGTATTTTTTGGGGTGGTATCCTCGGAAAAATTTAAATATCCTGAGACAGGACTGAAGTACGACTGGTAGCAGTGGTTGAGATGGACGATGGCCAGCGCCTGGTGATATAATAAAATAAACTGTCAGCGGCAGCTCACATAAAAATGCTAAAGAGGTAGCCCATATTGGTCTTGGTGGTGCCCTCGGAGATATATGCGCTTTCGAAGGAGGATATGAGGGGTAATGGGTCTCGGTTGCAAGGAGTGATAAGGAATACAGCATTCTCCATCTCAGGATTTTCTCCAATTTGGCTTTGGGGGATAATTTTTATTCTTAAACTTGCCACTGAAATTCTTCCAGCTCTCTTCTCGCTCGTTAAATTAAGTCCAACAAATCGGTGAGCTTTGAATATAATCATTCGGGTGATTGTCGAGATTCTGAGGGGAAAAAAAATTATCCCAATGAGCAAATATTTAAGAACAAATGGCAGTTTTATCTTCTCACTTGCTCAACCCTCTAATCAAATTGCTCCGATCATAAAGGCGAGATTATTATTCTCCTCGTCATACCAGGCGATTCAATCGTTTCTCATTCATGCGTGCACCGGTGAAAGGGAGGGAAAAAAAATCCTTGGGGTGAAATATTCTCGGTGAAAGTGGATTTCACCAGGTTTCCCGAGGTATTACGACACAATTCTCTTAACTCCAATTCGTCCTCTATTTCATCTCTTATTTCATCACAGTTGAATTCCTCTGTCATCAAGTTGATTGACGAGTGATATCGTTAACGGTTTAGTCTGCGTGCGATCTACTGCAATGATCTTGTTACTGTTCTGCACCCCTCGCTCCTTCCCCAACTCCAAACATTCGACAAATCGCTCACTCCATTCGATTAATCAAATTCAATAGAATAATTATTTAAATAGATAATGACAAAATTCACAAAGAGGTCGACTGGTGGAAATTATTGCTTTGACATAAATATAAATTTATTTAGTAGCTAAGAGTTCGTTATTTGGAAAATGCCAGCGAAGGGTCAAACTGACCCCCTCCTCCCCCATTCGTCTTATCCCTCAGTCCACCGGATTTCTCTTTCAATTCTAAGGATTCTACTCCCTCTCTTCGATATTTTTTACGACTGTTCTCCCTGAGCCCACCCCAAAGGGCTATCACAGCTCTCCATATCGAAAAGACTGGATTTTTTTTCTCCACAAGTCATTAACAATTATTGTGATATTATTCCCCGGGGCTCATTCAAATGACAGCTGCATACGCAGTTGTACGTTGAAATAAAAATAGAGTGGAAAATCATTTCTTCTGAAACAACGATCGCATCTGTGTTTCCCATTATTGAATAATTTAATTTATTAATTGCAAAATAATTCTTTGGAAAATTGAGTAAATTTTTTGACGAGTGTAATAGTTGAGGGGAGAGAAAAATGCGAAAGGGGTGAGACTGGGAATAGATAAAGATAAGCCACGGTAGTTCCGTGACTTGACAATAAAGCTTGACTCAGCTCCACTGGAATTCGTATGGACCGCTCTTTTGCCCCCTTTTCCTCACCCAGAGACCGTCCAATTTTTTTTTTTTAGGTGTCATGCTGCGAGGAGTCAATGATTCAAGGTACAGACTAAATATATTCAAGTTTCTCTGTTGATGACAACATTTTCTCTTTTATTATCATAATAAGTATAATCATCTTATATACAGATTAACAGCAATGAAAACATTTTTCATTTTAAAATAATAAATTGTTACCATTTGATTGATTATGTTACAAAAAAATAACAGATATTATTAATCATAATTAACGTTATCCAAAAATATTTAAACCAGAATTAAACAAAAAAAGGAAAATAATATTAAAAATCATTTGAAAAAATGATAATTCTCTAGATTGCACATGTGAATTGCACAAAATGCTAAAAGATTTAAATTCATCTAAAGATGTATTTGCACGATTTGTCGCCAATGATAAATTCCTCGTTACCCTACCAATAAATAAAAACCATTGCCAGAAGAGTGAAGTAATAAAAGATTGGTAATCAGAAAAATGAGATGATCTGACGGGTGAAATGATTAAAATGTTGTGGAATCATCACTTCACTCACTGATTCACATAATTATGATTGAGTTTCACGTCCAACAAGCGCCGCTTCGGCGCTGTCTGTGTCACAGGTAGACCTCAGGACTAGCTGGTGCTGGTGCAGGGGGTTGTGGTTGTGGAGCCATCGGTGCGGCCTGATGGGAGCGCTGATTCGAGGCCTGATTATGCTGTGGCGATGGTTGCGCCGAGTGATGATTCTGATTGTGTTGCTGATTTTGCCTCGCCCTCATCATCTCGTACCGTTGCTTGTACATATCCCTCTCCTGCACCAATTGCGCATTATTCAATCGCAATTGTTGCAATTCAGCGCTCAATGTCCTGTTGGTTGTCTCCAGGTCGTGACGCTGCTGGAGTCTTTTGCTCCGACAATTCTGCGCGTAGCCGCGATTTTTCAGGGTCCGTCGCTTCTGCTTCAGTCGCACGATCTTCGAATTAAATAATTTACCATTACAATTCCACCCAGCACATGTCAATCAATATATTTTTTGAATAATTATATGGAACAATTGCATCGACTCTTTTCTCTAAAAGCGAATGAGAATGAAGAGAATGGAGGAGTTGTGTGAGAGGCCAGAGGTGGGATAAATGGGAGAAAAAATTCTCATGATATTTTTAAAAAAATGAGAGACCTTACTCACCTCCTCCCTGGGGCAGCCGTGGAGACGCTTATTGAGCTCTCGCACCGACAGGGACATCAACACCTCGTCGTCCATGAGCTCGTCCTGGGGATTGCTGCCATTGCAGTTGGAGTAGAGGCTGTTGCCAGTTCGATGAGCAGGATGATCGGGACTCGGTCCACTGCCACCCATTGAACCTACTGAGCAAACACTTATGGGTCTTGCAACCTGGAAACGAACTTGGGGATCGTCCATGCTGGAGGAGACACCATTGCTCGTTGGAAGCATTCCGTTATTGTGATCGCCATTGGGTCCATAACACTCGAGATGCCCCGACATCGATATATAACCACCTGGAGTTCATTTATAATTATCTCATTGAATTCCTCGGTGGAGCGAAAAAAAACATGTAAATTTTAATGAATAAATATAATAAACACACCGCCATGCCTGAGATGCCTCGGCAAATGCTGTATCTGCTCTTGAAACTGCGGATGACTAGACCATGCCTCATGCGGCGGCTCAGGTGTTTGCTCCTGAGGGCAATGTGGTCTCAAATCAAGTGGTTCCTGTCTCAATGACTGCGTCAACCATCCCATACCCCCAGTGCCAATTTGCATCTCATCCTGACCAATTAACGGCTGCTGCTGGTGCAATTGCAGCAGCAGTCCACCCTTATCCCGCAAATCGCGATCATTGCGATGATGCAGCTGAAGGGGTGGAGGTGATGCCGACACTGGTGGTGTATCAGGTGGTGTACCCGGGTGAGATAGAGTCGTCAAGTGGGTTGATATACCGGATGGGGCTTTAACCAGCACCCCGTGCTGCACCTGAATGTGCGGCTGGCCATACAGGGGATGGGGCTGCTCCAATTCATGAGCTGGTGGTGTCAGCGGTGCCAGTGCCATACCCTGATGCATTTGACTAACTATATTTCCATTTACCATCACTGCTGGCGATCCTATTCGCACCTATATCCCCGTGGGAAAACAATTCAATTAACTCTAAATTTGAAATTAATTCAAATAATCAAGTGCAAGCTACATCTTGAAAGTTCATTGAGAGTCTATGTTTACAAATAAAGATGAGAGAATGATGAAATGATGAGAGGATTTCACCGAAGAAAAGCACCGAGAGAAAATAATTCATGAGGAAAAAAAAAATGCAATCAAACGAGAAGATGAGAGGAAGGAGTCACTCAAGAATCCGGAAATCACCTCGCGTTTCACATCGGCCGGATCGAGATGATCAAGAACAAACTCCTGGACATACTCCCTCGCGAGATGATCCTCAGGTACTTCCATCTTGACCTCGTCCACGTCAACCTGGACCCCAGGGGATTCTACCGTGGCATTGGTATTAAACCGCAGTGGATCCTCTCCACTATTTTTATCACTATCACAAATGCCACCACCACCGCCAGCGTTACCGCCGGCTCCCAAACACCCTATCACTGTTCCTGGCGTTTTTAATAACAATTATTCAACAATTGTCGCCGCTATCGGATCCCACAACCACTCGAGTTTAATCCCAATTAGTTGGATAGCATCACAATTGCCTTAATATTAAAAAAATAAAAATAAATGACAACAAATTCACTGACAAAATGAAAATAAAAATTATCCACTAGAAATTACACAACCGATGAGATGCAGAGGATGAGCGATAAGATATTAAAACGCACGAGTGAATTCGTTGGAGATGATGCCGATTAGGTTTGCCGGTCACTGCCGGTGGTTTGGCACCTCAACTACTAAAATCCTCCAGGCGATGGTGCGCGGAAGGGGACAACACCGCTTCCAGAAGAGGAGGTGAAAGAGCAATGATAAAAATCTCGCGAGAGAGAGAGAGAGCGAGTGAGAGGGGGATGGAGACGTGGGACCAGTGACAAAATGAATTTTCTCCTTATTTTATTTTTTTTTTTGGGGGGGGGGTCTATTGTCGAAATGCGGTGGTGGGAGGGGAGTTAGTGATAGCTGGTGGAGGTGTACGACGAACCTGTGCGGCGCGCGCGTTTATTCCCACAGTAGATACACCAGACGAATGGCAACCTGGTCAGACACAAAACCGTAGTCACACCCGCGCAATCTCTTTTCACTGGGCCATGACGTCACCAAAGTAGGTGGAGCCAACCACTGGCCAGACCTTCACCCTCCCATTGGTTGATAACACTCCAACATCCCATTGGCTCCTCTCCCACGCATTCCTCACCTACCTCCAGGGAGAGGGAAAACTTCTCAATGCATCGATGCAATATCCAACATGGGAGTGAGCATCTTACCTTCGAGGAGGTGTCTATTAATTTCTAATGGGATTATTGTCATTTTTTAGGGATTTTTCAAAAGGCTCTTATATCCTATGGGAAATTCAGGCGCTCCAGGTCGCCGTTAAAATATGGGGAAGAATGATTTTATCTCGTTATCAGAATTCGAGGTGTCTTTTGAGGATATTCTATTTTTTAGGCGAGAAAATATATCGATGAAATGGAGGGAATTCAATGGTTTTGAAAATTGAAATGTTAAAAATTTGAAATGTGAGAAATTAACGCGGGCTACACGCGCTAATTCGCTATCACAATTTGCCTCGGATTAATTTCCGTCTAATGTAACGAAACACTTTGTGTTTAGAAGAGGAAAAAATGGCGATGCCTCTGGTTACTCACTGTTGAGTTGATACTCGTGACAATGTAATCCATCTAGTAATTTTAATCTCGATGCCCCGTACAATCGCCACAACACAATCGTTCATGCAAGATTGTATGTCGTATTTACAAATAAAAGTACACATGATACGATTTATGACCCTGACATGGAATAATATTGATTCCATTGACTGTAAATCACGAAGAACTCATAAACATCAATAAAATATTTAGCAAAGTATTGCAATGAAAATTTCCCTCTTGTAAAAATGAGAACTAATGAGAGAAGATTATTGATAAAAAAAAAAACGATTTTAATGTGAAATGAAGTTGGCGATGAGGGAAAAACTGAAATGCTCATTAATTCGAAAAGTTTCATACGAGTTTGAAATTGAAATCATGTAGCGAGGCGACTATGTACTCTTTTGAGGTGTCCTGGGGGTCTCTCTCCTCTAGTCGGTATAGGATGGCGACGAAGAGGGGCAAGTGAGGAAGGAGGAAAGAGGAAAGAGGAATTGTGCTGAGCCAGCATAGCTCGAGCCCCCTCACTCCCCCTCATACCGCCCTCACCTCACCTCTGCACACCCCCTGCACACCCCCTTCAGCTGGCAGCCCCTCAGCTGCACATCGATACCAACCGATTCACCCACCTAACTCAACCTACCCAATCATACTTACACCTACATACGCCACATCACTTTTATTTTATCATCATTATCATTATTTTTCTCAAATTGCACAACTCCACCAACTCGTGTTGAAATTATAATTCCGTTGAAATTTTAATTAGGAAATTAATGAAATTCTTCACCTCTCGGTGCGCCAAATAAAATTTCCCAATCAATTCCATTGTACAACTATTTTTTATCGATTCAATCGATTCGGTGGATCAATCATTTAGCTGAGAATTCGGTGTAAAAATTATGAATGTTAAAGTTTTGTGTTGGGATAGTGATAAATTCACCGGATGGAAGTAAAAGTGAGTGGCTGAGGGGTACATCCCCAACACGACAGCTAATCCCCGTCAAATAATCCGGGTGTATTCCACTATATCCAAAAGCAGACGCACCTCTCATTTGTTCATCGCACGATGACAGATGACAATGAAAGTGAGACAATGAGACTTTTCCCTGTCCCACTAAACTGTTGTCACCGTAACGAGGGGTTCCCGGGATTTTACGTCTAGCAATGAGAGTGCCTGATCTGTTTGCAATCTGTGCTCAATTACTATCGGATAATCGTTCTTCGGTTTCGCTCTCTACTTTCCCCTCTCTTCCTATTTTTCCCAAAAAACAATGAGAACCACGGATTTTTTTTTCTACATCACTTCATTTGTAGAAATGAATATATCCCCACTAAAAATCTTGAGAGACTGAATTTATTAAAGTACAGGGCAAAATTTGCCGATTAAACGAATGGATTTCGTAATCTTAATGGCACCAGTTTATTTAATGAGCGACAATAAGTCCGACTCGGATCATTTAATCGGAGCTATCATCACTCCAGGCCATTTATCGGCCCATCGAAACAATAAGGAACGGTTAAAGGGCATCAATAATGGTTGTCGGGGTATAGTGATGACAAATATGAAGTGTCTTCCGGCGGTTCAGCGGCGGATGTCCCACAAATGCGTTTCTTCCACTTCTTTTTTTTTATTATTATTTTTTATTTCCATCTCTTCGTCTCAAAAAAAATCTCTCTATCGAGAAATGGAAGGAAAAATAAATGAAAATAATGGGAAATAATGGGAAATAATGGGAAATAATGGGAAATAATGGGGAATAGTGAGGATTAAGTAATAAACACTTGGTGAAATTTTGAAAAAATTTGATATTGATTTGCACGGGGATATAAATAGAATTTTTTGGAGTGAATTCGCAGGGAATTGCACACCTCTTTCCCAAGGTGTTTGTAATTCACCTCGGGGTGTCGGGTCGCATCTCACATCTGCACGCGCCTAATCACGCTCGTGACGTCACATCCGGCAAATCTGACGATTAAGCGAAAAACGAGAGAACTACATTACTCCTCGCCCAGTCTATCCCAATGCTACATGATAATTTATCGTTTAAAAATAATAGTCCGAGGTGAAATTAAAAAAAAAAATCTTTGTAATTTTTTTAGCAAGCGATTCGAACGCGTGACAGTGTTGCAATCTCACGTTTGCAACAAAGTTCGAGGATTAATACATCTGATAGAATATTTTAAAGAAGATAAATAGAAGTGGAATATTGAAGTGGAGTTGTGATAGAGTGATGGAAAAAATAGTGAACCGAATCAAAAGTCACAGCTCGTTTCTCTTATCACATGACGTTAACCTTCGCCGTCTCCCCGATTGGCTCAATGTCGAGAATCGATAGATAATTGAAGTAGCCAACTCATAAAACGTTGAAGCAAAGTCAATTCTCAACATTTCATCAAATGCTCAATCATCTGAAAACTAGTCATTTCCGGAGAAATAAAATGAGCATTTGAAAACAATTCACTCAGCAATTTTTCACTCGCAGCCAATAATCGAAATCCATCGATACTGCGTAATTCTCGAAAACGATATAACTAATTACTATCGAATATTTTATGACGTAGAGAAAAATCAAATGACTTTCACCCCGGAGTAGCTCGTCCTTGAGATAATTACGTAATGATGGAAAATAAAAAATCCCAATACTCGACTGCAGTGTGAAAAATAATGATCGATGATTCCGCGGTGACGTAATTATTTCTGGAAGTACCAGAAAAATTGGAAAAAAATGTGGGGGGCGAGGTGAGGGTATGAGAGCAATTCCCCTCTCCAATTTCCTCAAATGCCCAGGATGATTTTATGAAAGGGTTGAATGGCAAACATCGTTAATTCCTAGCTCGAGAAATTTGACGGTTTTGGCCCTTTACCAGTTGCCGACTGGTAAAGGTCAATATTCCTCGAGTATACTCAACAAATAATCTTCATCGATGCGTAAATGAATTGAGCTCAGTGTTGTCTGTGGTTCTTCTGGCGTTTAGCATCGAGCCTTCCATGTACCCGGTAATTCAAACTCTTCCCTCGATTCCTATCGACCATTCGACTTTTGCGCCTGCACGTGCACTCGAGACTCAATTGTCTAATTGGCAAATAAATCTCGTTGTTTTCAGATGGTGATGGGGTGAGAGGGGGGTAAGAGGGGGGTCAGAGGAGGCGTCTCTCACCCCCTCAACCCACGATATTGATCCTCAGATCAATGGCCAGATATGTTCCAGTCATTCCATATTTTTTTCGTTTGAATCCGCAATTTTGGCTTGTCGAGGGCAAAGGGCCGCATCTGGTGTCAGTCAAGGGTTACGACTCCGCAGGGGATGAGTGCGGGTCACAGGGGTCGTCACCTGCTGGTTGAGGGGAATTTAGGTGTCGCGGGGGTTGATGAATGTAGAAATCAAGAGGGTAAATAGGAAAAATTTACTTCTCGGGAGAAAATCAAATAAAACTCATGGCCATGGATTATTTAAACATCTTCACTCATAAATTAAACACAAGTTATCCACGACTGCGAGCTGATTCTACAATTTGTCGGGTAGAACAATACATCAGGTGAATGCCACTAACAAACTATTGTCCGATAATCGCTCAATTCTCTCTCTCTCTCTCATTTCTATACAACTGGTGTAATGTGGATCGTCGTCGGGGGTTCATACGGAGACCTAATTCAGAGTCCCGTGACGTACCGTCTCGTGTGGGCTAATCGCGAATTTACGAGAGTATTTTTTAAATTATTTGTGCCATTTATTTTTAATAGGAATATTATACTAGTGCTGATTAAGGTGGGGAATCGATGAGCCATGAAATTATTGTAATAATTTTGTTTTTATTTCTTAATTCATTAGCTGTTTAAATAATACACCATTTTGAACAAAAATAGCTGTAGGTTTATCACATGAATTTAGTAAGGCATCATGAAATATTTATTCTGTAATCAATGATTTATGCACATAATTATTCGGCGGAGAAATGCGATGAAATACACGGAGTCAAAATATTTCAGCATCAATTGTCGATTATTAACCACTTGTCGGTCATTTTCTCGATCTGCTTCGTTAGGATGGGATTTCTCAGACGGATTTTCACCTCTAAATTACCACCGGCTGCTTTTCTTCCGTTCATCAACTGTAAAATTCAAAAAATTGAAAATACACACTCCAAAATTTAAGAATCGTCAATAAAAATAATTAATCATTGAATTGACTACCGGAAATGAGTCGTGGAGAGTGCATTGCGACTCCAATGGTAGAAGTTTGACGGTGACAGTTCCCAAGAGACTGTCACTTCTAAAAAATCCCCTGAAAAATATAAAAAAATTATCGTAAAGAGAAAACCGGCGATTTATTTCAATCTCAGTGAGACACTAAATGCACTACCGAAGATATGAATTTATTAAATAGATTTGCGAATTATTCACGAATTTTTTAATCACACGATTAAATTTAAAAAATCAGCAATTCCTCTACAAAATATTTGGTGCCATGCTGTACATTTTATTTTCATACCTTGGGTGAGTGCAACACAGCAGGGGATTCATCGAGCATCTGCAAGCAATACTCTAGTCTATTTAATGCGTCTAAATACAATAAGAAAATAAACTAGAAACAATTAATAAAATTACTCAAGGGTGATAAATCCAAAAGTGCAAAAAACCGTTAGATATTGAATAGGGTAAAAAAAATGATAGGGAAGAACTCACCCCTTGGACCAAACTTGACACTTGAGTCCGTGTCTCTTGAAGGCACGTTGACAGGGTCTGCTCGATCGGTCAACGATCCCAGCCAATGTAAAAGTCGCATCATACTCGGGCTCATTGGTATTTTTGATGGTCGAGGTTCGATCTGTCGGTGGACTATCACTGGGATACGGAAATTCGTAGATAACGTAGGTGTCTGCCTCCTTCGGATAGTTGATTCCCCTTACGATCTGTATTTCTACATCACCATCATTCAAATCTGTACAGCTCTGTACAATAGCATAAGTTTTGACTTCATAATGATGCTGAGGTGGTGGCAATCCATCCCTCCTCCTCACCCTGAGCATATCGAGATCTTTGCTGTAGCCCAGAGCGAGTCTCTCCCATCGATTGAATCCAGGAACATCACCAAGAGCTTTAGCATGATCCCTGGTCGACAGACAGACCTTCTTCTGCTTGATCAATGTTGCCTCCAGGTTATCGTAAATATCAGAATCAGTGCTGTTCTCGTCGATGGGCTGGCACTCCTCGGAGGACACTAGAGCAAAGCTGTCATCTGAAGATGCGTCGAGCTGACTTTTAGCAGTGGGTGAAAGTGGAAGGGAGCTCATGTCTACAGGCAGTCCAGCTCGGCTGGCATTGATGAGAGGATCAATGCCCTTGGCTTGCCTCAGGTAGTCCCTTGCCAGCTCCAAGTCCCCGTCCTTCTTCGCAGCCAGTGCAGCACGTTTCAATTCAGCTTGCCTCCGTTCCAGAATAAAAATCTGCTTATCAGCTCTGGTTTTAGGATTTGTCATTGGTTTCCTGGGGATTTTCGGGGCTTTCTCAGGTTCACTGGAGCCTGGAGGGCCCGGTGCAGGTCTTGTGGGACCCGAAGGAGATGCTGCAGGTGCTGGAGCATCAACGGCTATTGGAGGAAATCCGGGGGGTGTTGGAAGCTCGTTGAAATCCACAGGTTTCCCCTTAGAATGAAGTTTAATGGCATCCTCGTACTGTTTACAAATTCTCCCATACCGCCGGGCCTTGGAGGAGTTGCCCTCCTCCTCAGCAGCTGTCTTGGTTCGACGATAGACTTCCAGGCGTTCCTTTAAAGCTCCTGCTATGTCTTCCCCGGTGACTGGAGCTGTTGCATCCCCGGTCGACTCCTGCATCTCGCTCTCCTCTTTCTGGGGCTCCGCATGTACATTAGCTTCTGGCACAGCCACAACGTCACCAGGTAGTTGAGGAGAGGGTGGCATATCGGATAAATCCACTGTTTCTCCTGCATTCAGAGCAGCGACGACGATGTCAAATTGTTTGGCGATCTTCACGTGATTCAATGCCTGCTCCACGTTCCCGGATTTCTTCCACTTCACAGCAGCTATTCGGTACTCCTGTTGACGTTGTTTCAAAAGAGACAACCCTTCCTGATCGATAGCAGGTGGAACTGAGGCCGGAGGCTGCTCTGAGGGCTCTGGGATAGGTTCTGGAGGCTCCAAAGGCTCAACAGGTTCTGGAACTGGTGGAGGCTCTGTTTTTTCTGCTTCAGGCAAGTCTGGCTGTTCAATTGCAGATTCATCGTGGGGTAATGCCGATGGAGGCAGGGCAGGTGGAATATCCGACTCGTCGACAGCACCCCCAGCTAAGGCTGTACGTAATAAACCCTGGAGAGTCTTCACTCCTCGTCCATATCGTCTGGCTTTGCTTGTATCATTCTGACTCTTTGCTTTAGCCTCAGCAGACTTGTACATCTGCAGTCGCTGCTCCAGCAATGAAGTTGTCTCGGTTTCTGCTGTGGGAGAAATTTTTTCAGGCCCTGCATCGGCCTCCGGCTCTTCTTCATCTGAAATTATTCCTTTCAATTCGTTCAGGAGCTCTGGGTCGTTTTCATCGACGTCTTCGTCATCCTCCTCGTCAGAGTTAATGTCCTGGGAGATCGGCACGATTTTCTTCGGTCTCCTGGCCGGTGCTGGAGGAATTTATAATTTATTCGTGGATTTTGCGTAACTTTTGATAATTATGTCGAGTCATTCACCTTTAGGTCCAGCTCGTATATCTTCTCCTCCAGTTAAACGACGCAATTCCGCCTCCAACGCCTCATCATCATCGTCATCATCGTTCCCAACAGGATTTATCAGGAAGTCCATTGAGTCACCAGCCTGACAATTTCAACAGAAATCTTAATTAATTGGAAGTTATCGCGCTGGGGATAAAGTGAGATTAGATTTCGTGGTGTTGTCTCAGTGGAAGCATTTCAGCAAAAAATAACTGTACAATTAATTAACTAAGACAGTGCATTAAATAATGATTATAAGTAATAATAAATTATGGAACTAATAAAAAAATGAAAATGTTACTTTATTAGCGGTTTTAGTCGTGCGTTGTTTAGCCACTTTCTTCTTGCTAAACATTTCTATCTAAAATGTCTTACGTAATCCGGGAGGATTGAAATTACAAAAACCGTTCAAGATCCTGGGAATTCACTCTCTGTTCAATAACAACTGTTCGGGAAGAACGTTAGGTGTGATGGTTGGGCCTTCATGAAACTGTAGCTAATCAACTTGTCAGAATGATGATCTCACAAATAGTATAGCAACCTCCCGATTCACCTCTCCTATACCTCGATTTATTTTCAAAGCACGTGGATGTGGAGAAAAAATTCATTAACATTTTTTGTGGAGCATTAAATTTTCTACAAAAAAATCTAGTGACAATTTTCGATAGAACTGGTAGTTACGGAAATATTCAGCATTGCAAGAGGTTCTCAAGGTGTCAATCAAACCTCTAGAACTATACTCTTTGGTGTTAATATATCAATTGCACTTATTCGGCGCCTGCGATTGGTGGAGAGACCCGAGTCAGGTGAACTGCGTCGATACTTCGAGGAGCTGCAGCTGAGTTCAGGCCAGTGGGTCATATGATCGTTCAGTGAAAAGGGCGAGTCCGACATAAACTTGTGATCAGGCTCTTGTCAATACAGAAATAACTCCGCAGATTTTTGTGGATATTCGATTGATATTTCGTATTCGAGATGAAGGGGTGCATGTTTAATATCGATGGGGGTTACCTGGAGGGATTGTGCAGGGGTTTCAAGTGTGGGATTCTCCAGCAAAGTGATTATCTCAATTTGGTGCAGTGCGAGACACTCGAAGGCAAGTTTTTTAAATAATAAATTAAGCACCAATTCAAACATATACGTAATTGGGAAGTATTGTGTTTGAATTTGAATGAATAAATCACGTGAACTTGTATTCATTCATGACTTTATTATTTTTCAATTGATTAATTTTCCCCGATTACAGATTTGAAGCTCCATTTGGCTGGAACTGATTATGGTAGCTTTTTGGCAAACGAGCCTTCTCCCCTGCAAGTGGGAGTGATCGATGATAAACTCCGAGAAAAGCTCGTCATCGAATTCCAACATATGCGGAATCACTCCGTGGAGCCTCTGTCACAATTTCTGGACTTTATCACGTACAGCTACATGATTGACAACATAATTCTGCTGATCACTGGAACTCTGCACCAGAGGCCAATTTCGGAGCTCATCCCCAAGTGTCATCCCCTCGGTAGCTTCGAGCAGATGGAGGCTATCCACGTGGCTGCTACTCCAGCTGAGCTGTACAACGCTGTCCTGGTAGATACACCACTGGCTCCATTCTTCGTCGATTGTATCTCTGAACAGGACTTGGACGAGATGAACATCGAAATAATCAGGAATACTCTCTACAAAGCCTATCTCGAGGCCTTCTACAAATTCTGCAAGGATATTGGAGGGACAACTGCTGACGTAATGTGCGAAATTCTGGCGTTCGAGGCAGACAGGAGAGCTATCATCATCACCATCAATTCATTTGGCACTGAATTGGGAAAGGACGATCGTGCAAAATTGTATCCTCGCTGTGGAAAGCTCAACCCTGATGGCCTGGCAGCTCTCGCTCGTGCTGATGATTACGAACAAGTTAAGGCTGTTGCTGAGTACTACGCCGAGTACAGTGCACTCTTCGAAGGAGCTGGCAACAATCCTGGAGACAAGACACTGGAGGATAAATTTTTTGAACACGAGGTGCGTCTCAATGTCAACGCTTTCCTCCAACAATTCCATTTCGGGGTTTTCTACAGTTACTTGAAGTTGAAAGAACAAGAGTGCCGCAACATCGTATGGATATCAGAGTGCGTTGCTCAGAAGCATCGCGCCAAGATCGACAACTACATTCCAATATTCTAAAATTCTTCAGAGACCTCTCACTGTGGCGTCTATTTAAAATTGTTTATTTTGCCATTTTTTCTGACATGCTGTATAAAGACAGAAATTAATTCAATTTCATCGGAAGAAATGGGCAGGTCATATTAGCTAATTTCATTTTATCGGAGATCTATATTTATGCGAGGACATTGCAAAATTCTGCAATTTCAGGACTCGTTCCTCTGTAATTAATTGATCTAGTGAAGTATTATTCGGTTCGCTGAATTTTAATGTTCGAATTATTTCGTTGAAATGGAGGGGAGAATGCATTCCATTCTGAAAGATTATTCACTCAATTCGTGTATGTATCATAATTTGTGAAAAATATATCGAACAAGACAATTGTTTTGGATTCATTATAAAAATTATTTAATCATCAAGTATTTTAATCACGAACAAGTATTTACATCCGTTATCTCGATTTTAGATTTTTCTTTCGGATGTTCACTTTTATTTTTTTTATTTCCATTCTCTTGGGTCACTGGGGTCATCGTGGAGGCTTTCTTGGCTTGGAGGATCTCCGGATGTCCATTCCAGAATTTATCTCCGATGATGTCATCGAAATGAGAGACGACCTGTTGCCGGGTTCGGCCATCAGTGCCTTGCACGGAATCTCTGAAGAGAGTCGTCCCCTTTCGAAACATTTCTGGCTCGTTATTGTAATTAATTCCAAAGTCCTGGAACAGGAGCTCGTTCTTAAAGGCTGAAAGGGTTCCTTTCAGGGTTTGTTGAGCCTGAAACCATAAATAATTATCCACGTATAAAAAAAAATTCGAAGTGAGAATAGATCAGTGGATTTACTTGCGTCGTCGTCATATTTTTTTTCTGCACCAAATTCCAGAAACAAGTGTTATACAGATTATTGACGTGGACATCAGCTTGCCTCCAGGAGAGATAATCTCTCAGGTTCTCGTCAGAAGGATATAGAATTATTCTACCATCAAATGCTGGAGGATATTGCAACGGTGTACCCACAAAATATTTTTCCCAGTTGAAAACGTAAGCAGAGGCGAATAAAGAGTTTACGTACGTCAGGAGTTTGATCTCTGAAGTGAGAATAAAAAATAAGTAATGTAAAAATGGAAAATTTCGAGTGAAAATTCACCTCGTCTGCGGTGTAGTTGAGTATCCTTTCTAAAAACAAAAGAATATTCGTCACTCTGGCCATAGGCAATGCAAATTTCTTTGAATTCGTTCATGACAGTCACAGCTGCTGCGTTCATGAGCTCAAGTGCTCGAGAGTCATTGGGTTTTGTGAAGGAATGGGCATCAGTGAATTTTGTAAAATTTCTACCATCGAGTCTGATCACTATCCAACAATTGGGAAGACACACGTTCTCGTGCTCGAAATTCTTGACGTACTCGAATTTACTCTTCGCCATTGTACTCGTTGTTATAAATCTTATTACCGAATTACTCAATGTTTTGATGATCTTCATCAATATTTCCAGAATTATAAAATTCACACATATTCAAATCGAATGACTTCAACATTTACTAGGTTATGTAGCGCATGTTTGCAGGAGTGGAGGGGGGCCCAATTTTTTTGCCTTGGTTAATTGGATTTTTTTTTACCAATTTCGTAAAGCAGTCTCATATGGACGTTCATAACGGTGGAGTACGCCGTCCCGCTAGTTGAAAAAAATCATTGACACTCGCAATTATTTGTAACAATTGAACTGAAATAATGGATCAAATAAATATTTTCCAAACTCTCAATAAATATATTGAACTCAATTATTTATTGCTCGAACGAATGTATCAGCTTCACATCTAATTAATTCCCATTTATAATTTGTCTATGACACTTCAATGATTTGATTAATGGATAAAAAACTTAAACATCGTAACCAACGAGATGCCTCTTGCCGATGCACTCTCCGATGAAGAACCAGCACCAGATCTCGATACCCACAAGGGTGTTTACGAAAGCCTCCTTGACGGTGAGGTCTTTGTAAGCACCTGTCTTCGCACTGTGAATTAATTTTCCAAAACCTGCACGAATTGCTGGGATATCCCCTACCGACGGTGGAGTAAGCTCGACCTTGGCATAACGCAAGAAGTTTTCCACCTGGGGTTTGCCGACTGTCACTGCAGCTGTAATCCATCAACACCAGGAATTATGCCACAGTTTAAACAATTCTGGAGGAAATTTCATTCTCATTTCATTCAAATTACTTCATAAATTTGATTTTTAATACTAGAAAATCGAAGTTATGTAAGAATGCTCATATTCGTTACTCCAAAATGCGAAGAAATTGTCTTCAATTGTTGACAATTGTTTATTATGAAGTACTCACTCTTGGCGAGAGTTGCTGCCTTTCCAACGAGTCCAGACATTTTCCCAGGATGATTTTTTCTTTGATTAACCACTTGACGAGTCCACTGGAGATGACGACAGGACTGGGGTTAACCTCTTCTTCGAAAATTGATCGACAAGGAGAACTTTCAATGCACGAAGTGAGCAGAAAGTGGATAGTTGCACAAAAATGAGCAACTTCGTGGTGTTGAAAACATTGTTGAGACATTCCGAAGAGAATAAAGGCGCAAAAACCGGACTGGGAAAATTCTATCGTCTAAACAATATTTTTAAGTGTAAGTAATCCTCATTTAAGTGCAAAAACCCGAAAAATGCATTTTCCCAATAATTAATTTGACGAGGAAGTGGTAAATTCACTTGTACTTTACGTGGGAACGTTTATTAACCTCTGGAATAAACGAGGGACAATCACATTGTTTATTCGATTGAATTCCAGAAGGGGTAGGATTGCTGACACATTTTTATCGAGGAAGAAGAGATGTTTAATCAGACGAGCACATTGGGAGCTGTTGCACCGAGCAACTCGAACCCCATGAAGGATTTCGAGGTGGTTTCACCCCCAGAGGACTCAACCTCGAGTCTGGCCTTCAGTCCAGCCTCGATTCCCCAGAATTTTCTAGTGGCTGGGTCCTGGGACTGCAACGTCAGGTGCTGGGAGGTCGAACAATCTGGAAAAACTGTCCCCAAGTCGATGCAGACGATGGGAGGACCAGTCCTAGACGTCTGCTGGCACGATGTGAATCTTCACGATTATTTATATTATTTTTATATTCTATCTATCGATAAATTCATTAATTTGTTTATCCCTCAGGATGGAACTAAAGTATTTATGGCCTCAGTCGACAAAATGGTGAAATGCTGGGACTTGGCATCGAATCAGAGCATCCAGGTTGCTGCCCACGAAGCCCCAGTGAAAACCTGTCACTGGGTCAAGGGTTCCAACTACTCCTGTCTCATGACAGGCTCCTGGGATAAAACCCTCAAATTTTGGGATGCCAGGAGTCCAAATCCCATGTTGACTATTAATTTACCAGAACGATGCTACTGCGCTGACGTTGTGAGTACACCATTAATTTTAAAAATTTCTTTCGGAATTAATAAATTAATTCACAGGACTATCCAATGGCAGTGGTTGGAACTGCAAGTCGAGGCCTAATAATCTACCAATTGGATGGCACCCCTCACGAGTTCAAGAGAGTCGAGTCTCCTCTGAAATACCAGCACCGTTGCGTCGCGATATTCAGGGACAAGAAGAAAGTACCAAATGGCTACGCTCTGGGCAGTGTCGAGGGTCGAGTTGCTATTCAATACGTCAACCCCACAAATCCCAAGGACAATTTCACATTCAAGTGTCATCGGTCGAACGGAGCACCAAACGGCTACCAAGACATCTACGCAGTCAACGATATTGCATTCCACCCTGTTCATGGGACTCTGGCCACTGTAGGGAGCGATGGGACCTTCAGCTTCTGGGATAAAGATGCGAGGACTAAACTAAAACCTTCAGAACCCATGGAGCAACCCATTACACGTTGCTGTTTCAACCATAATGGACAAATCTTCGCTTACGCCGTTTCTTATGACTGGTCAAAGGTGAGGTTTTTCTCGGATTTTGAAAAAATGTCACATTTCATGGTTTTAATTTTAATTATTGATACAGGGCCACGAATTCTACAATCCAATGAAGAAAAACTACATCTTCCTCAGGTCATGCTATGACGAGCTCAAGCCAAGGAGTATCTCATAAAACATTCACTTTCTTCTATTTTAATTTTTATCATGATGTTCAAATAAATCTTTTCATATTGCAAAATCATGCGTTCCATGCTCAATGAATTTCTCCCTTGTAATTCAAATATGTTCATTATGGTAAGAAATTGGCGCCAGTCGTCGACTAAAAATCAGCCTTACTCCGAAAACCTCGTCTCGACTTCCTTCGGCGATCTCTACGTTTCGTGGGGTGCCTTGACGTGCCTGTGTGATAAAATTACCCAATAAAATCAACGATTTATTTATATTTAAATTAAAAATCCACCTTCCAGCGGACTAATACACGTTGAAATGGCAGCCCAGTGGATAAGAAAAGTCGTGAGTGCAATTCGTAATAATTCTCAGTGATCATCCTAAAAATTTATTTTATCCATTGATTTTCCCATCTGCAAAAATTAACAATCGTGGAAGGTTAGAATTTCCAATACACCTTCGCAAATTCCCCACACATACGTGGTTCAATCTCCATTACCCTCATCTCGTCTCTCTTTATTTCTGTCCACTGCTCCCCTTCGCAGCTTCTCAACTTTCAGCTGCCTTTTGAATGAATGCCTTTTTTCCATCATTAAATGGATTTTAGGTGTCACCTGGAGTCACTGGGGCTCGATTATACAGTGGAGGACCCCACAAGTGTACCCTCATCCCTGGTGATGGCATTGGACCCGAAATTTCAGCTGCTGTACAGAAAATATTCGATGCTGCCAAGGTATTTATTGATTACCCAATCGTCCTGTTTTTTCTCAGCTCATTTTATTCAATTTATTCAATCCACAAAATCGAAAATATCACAATTGACGTGTCCTACCTATCACCTTGACCCGGTTGAGATATTTCTGGTGATAGAAATGGCAGGGGTTATCAAAAAAAAATTATTCAGCTGATGCTTCTCAGTGTTTTGGAGATCAAGAGGTATTTTTTTAATTTTAGGTACCGATTGAATGGGAATCGGTGGACGTAACACCTGTGAAAGGGCCCGACGGAAAATTTGGAATTCCTCAGGCTGCCATAGAGTCAGTTAATAGAAATAAAATCGGCCTCAAGGGACCCCTTATGACTCCCATCGGAAAGGGGCACAGATCGCTAAATCTCGCCTTGAGAAAGTGAGTTGTTTAGTGAAATTTATTTACAACAATTTTAAATATTCGTTACAATTTCTTTATCGAATTTCCCAGAATTGAAATCATTACGTAAAACATTGTTAACGAAGCCATATCTTTAGAAAGGCAGTTATTGTGCTTTTGTTCCCAGAGAATTCAATTTGTACGCGAACGTGAGACCCTGTCGCTCCCTCGAGGGATATAAAACCCTTTACGACAATGTGGACGTCGTAACAATTCGTGAGAATACCGAGGGTGAGTACTCGGGAATAGAGCACGAGATTGTCGATGGTGTTGTGCAGTCCATCAAGCTCATCACTGAGGAGGCGTCAACGAGAGTCGCTGAATTTGCCTTTCAGTATGCCAGTGACAATAATAGAAAAAAGGTATCAATATTTCTATTGAAGGAAAAAAAAAGGAATCCATTGCCGTCCATTCATTTCTACACGCCTGTTCAAAAAAATTCAATCCATCCACCCACTCACTACCCCCCTTCTCTAACCCCCAAATATTCAAATAAATTATTGGAATTTTTTTTTATTAAAAAAAAATATCCATTAGTGTAAGATAAGTGCGCCATATATGCTAATCATAAAAATTACCCTGGAATTAAATAATTAATCACCAGGTGACTGCAGTGCACAAAGCCAACATAATGAGAATGTCAGATGGTCTGTTCCTGCGGTGTTGTCGTGAGGCGGCTCAAAAATTTCCAAACGTTAAATTCGAGGAGAGATACCTGGACACAGTCTGTCTGAACATGGTGCAGGACCCGAGTAAATACGACGTTCTGGTGATGCCAAACCTCTACGGAGATATCCTCTCCGATATGTGCGCTGGTCTTGTGGGAGGTTTGGGATTGACTCCAAGTGGAAATATCGGACTCAATGGTGCCCTCTTCGAGTCTGTTAGTGTCCAGGAGATTTATTCTAAATCACAATAAAATATAGAAATGAATTCACTGGTGGGAATAAATTTTTCAGGTGCATGGAACTGCCCCAGATATCGCTGGTCACGATAAAGCCAACCCCACAGCCCTCCTCCTCTCCGCAGTAATGATGCTGAAGCACATGGGACTCACAGATTATGCCAGAAACATCGAACATGCAGCTTATGATACCATCAAAGAAGCCAAATATTTAACTGGGGATCTGGGGGGCACTGCCAAATGCAGCGAGTACACAAACGAAATCTGTAAGAAAGTCGCTGCCAAGTCGAATTAATTCATTGTTGCCTGTTAAGTCGTGGGAAACTGTTGAGAGCTATCAGGAATCAGTGAAAAAGTGGTAAAACGAGAGACGAGAAACGAGAATTGGGTCGAATCTCGTTCTACGATTTTTTGTACTGAGAATTTTTCATCTGCAAATCACCAAATACTCGTCGAATATTTAATCACTATAGAAGAAATCCGTTTTCATTCATCTTTAGTTTCCAAAATGGTTTTCAAATGCCTGTAGAAAGAATTGTGTGAATTCAAACGAATTGAATTATCATTCGCTGGCATGTGTCATACGTCCATTGAACTGTCGTAGTGAATTTTATGTAATGTACTATCTACTGTGAAAAGTCAAATCTCGAGTCTCTAGTGTTTAAACCGAAAGAATAAAGTTGGGAAATGATATTTTCCACGATCAAGTGAACTGTATAGGACTGTATAAATACCAATCGATAAGTCGTTGCGAGAGGAGTGCAATCCTCAGTGAGAAAAATCATTAGATGACGAACGTGTTCGTGCAGTATTAATGATCAATAAAGTTGAAACAAAAACGATTTGTTCCGTTGAATAGTCCCTTTTTTACTCCCCCAATGTCTTTATTATTTCCCCAACACGAAGTAAAATTGCTCTCAGCCCTGATAATGTACCTTTACAACAAAATGTGAACCCTCTCGACGAGATGAGAGGGTTCACGTGATCTCGAAATGTGAGAGAAATCAAGAAGTTCCCCTCATTCAAGGCATATCGTGATTCTTACACCGGGCACTTCACTTACTCCTATCCTATCCACCACACCCTCACCGAGATCCTCCACCCACACCCACCCCATCCCTATTATTATCAAAGCCAAGGGAAAAGTTTCAAGCATGAGAAAAGTTGTCGGCAATATTTCACAACTCTCCTCGGAGAAAATATGAAAGATGAAGAGATAGAATGTCATTTTCGCAAGCTCGTTAATTCCTGGAGATTTATTGAAATTCCAGTGGTGAATAATTGACGTGTCAGCCCACTGAAAAATTTACGACTTTCTTTTCACCCAAAAATACAGCGAAATTATTCCCACAACAAATAAAATATCGCCGATAAATCCTTCAAAATCTTTACATTTTATCAAAGGGATCGTCAATAAAAAAAAATATGTCTCTGCATATTCTTTTGCCCGTTGAATGAATATGCAAAAGAGTGTTGTCACGGCTGGGAAACAATAAAAATTTTCCCGAGAGCTTGTTGAAAAATTATTCAGATTTATGCCCCGGTCTCATGTACATTCGTTTGCCCCTCAACTTTTCGAATATACCTATATATTTAGTTTGGATATAGGCATGTGTGCACGTCGTTCAATTTGATTTTGTATACCGTGAGGTACAAATTTCATGTATTATTCATGGTCCATCTATCTGCTCAATGAAAACGATCTTCATGATTTGAAAAATCTCGTGAATTTTACGCGAACGCGCGAACCATTATATTTATCATGAAAAAAATACATTTTAATTCCTCCGATTGATGACAACGACCGCAAGACATCTGCGGATTAAATAAAATATATTCACCCCCGTGGAATGATCCGTTAATCCGGATAGAGCACCTGGAGATGTTCGTCATACGAGTGACACCTCGAAGAAGTCTCTAGTCGTCAGTGCAATCAAAGTGAGTTAAAGACACCGATCAAAATGTTTCGCTTCGTATTTATCGTACTCCCAGTGATCCTAACAATTAAACCCGTGCATTCGCGGGTTCTCTACCTGGACCCAAGGAGCGACTTTTCCCCCATTTATCCGGATGACACTGAACAGGCTTCCAGGGATTTAGATTTGACGTTTTTCGCCGGTGAGTCTGGGGAAAACGCAGAGCAAATTCATCCCGCGAGAAAGGTAACCGAGTAACCGAGTAATCGAGGAGGCAAACTTTCTCATCACCCCCTCGTAATTTATTGGATTTAATTTATTTTTTTGTTCAGACCATTATCTATCCATCAGAGCGATCCTTGGCTGGCAACTTGGAACGTCCTATGTACTACCGCATCTCAGAAGGCCCCGTAAAAAGAGTTGTCTATCCTGATCCCCAGCCTTACGAGAGAAATCGTAATTTAATGAGACTCAATCCTCAGAAGGGTGAGGTTGTCCTCGAGCTCCGTGTCATCGCCAATAACAACAATGGGATATAATTAAATAAAATAAAACAAGGCAATGTAAAATATATTAATCGAAAGAGAGAGAGAAAAAAAATGTCAATGATAAAATTATTGATTTTTGCTGGGATGAAAATAAAAATAATGTGAGTTTGCAGATTTTTTTCATCGTTAATTCATTTATTATTTGGTCCCCAGTCGAGCCCGTAATTAACGAGATTTTTCCCTCGTCTTTGATCTCGTTAAACGATCGCTCTCCCTCCCCCCTCATTAATTGATATTTTCTGATGAGGGAAATTGGAATGATTCTCTTTCATCACACTCCATCCAATTCAATAATTTTTTTATTCCATTGAGACGAAATTTACACAGTTGATACCTTGCTACACCGTTTTTTTTTTTTTATATTTGATTCATTATTCAGTATACAGACATTGAAAATGCCGTGAGATATCTAGTCTAGTAATTATTTACAATTTTATATTTTACAAAAGACAAATGAAGCCAACAACTGATGAGTAAGTCGATTATTTGTTTTTTTTTCATTGGTGAAAAGATAATTCACGGATTGTTTCATGATTAATTCGTTGTACACTCCACGAATATTTCGGAGGGATGGGAGAATTAATGATAAAAATATTTTGAAGACGTGAATTGGTATTTATTAATGATTTCACTCGGTCTTTGGTGACTGGGCGGGTTCTTCCTTGGGTTCCTTAACATAATCGACAACGAGTTCGAGACCGATGAGAGCTCGAATATCTTTTCGATTATCTTCGTCATGACAAGACGGAGACAACATCGCGTCTTCCTTGGATGCATCATCGACGGCTGAAAATTAATATGAGACTTTAACTTTGAGGGAAGACTTTCCAACTTTCGGAAAAACTACTCCATCACTGCATATGGAAGTTTCAGTTGACTATCAAGTTCTCGAGAAAATCCCTCAGAAGGACAACTATTCAAAATTTTCCCTTAACCCTTTACTGAAATTTTCCCTGAATTTTTAAGGAATTCTTTCAATAATTCCACGAAAATTGATCTCATGAAAATTCCTAGAATTTTCAGGGACACTTTGAATTTATTGTAATAATTTATGGAGTTCATGAAAAAAGGACTCACATTCACAATCTCGTTGGTCTCTTCCCTTGTCCTCCCTAGCCCTGATTGCCACGTCCTTGATGCCCTTATACGTCCTCATGAGATTCTTCAGAATGAAATGCGTTCCACGAGAGTTCTCTTGGGATTTCTTGGAGGTGCTGGCCTCGTCCCTCGTTAAATTCAGGGGCCTGTTGAATTCCTTGGCCTGAGGAACACTGAATGCCGAGCAGTGTTTGCTTTTGAAGGGTGCCTGTCTCTCGCTGAGTTTTCTGTCCCAGATGTGTCCAGAGACACGCAGGTCGATGAAAAAATGAAGAGGATCGATTCCAGGGTAGGATTGGGGCAGGGGATAAGGTGGGTACCACAGAGGACTCGGCAGGAAGTCCGGGTTCGGTACCGCTGGTGGGAGGAAATTCTTCGGAGTTCCTGAAAGCTCCTCCGGGCGAGATCCCAGACCAGGAACGAAATTCCTCGCTGAAAAATCGAGTTTGTTCTTCGGTTCCTGGGAAAATGACAAGTCTGGATTTATCTTCTGACGTTCCTCGTATTTCCGATCGTTTGGGGGAGTCATCTGCTCCTCTGGTTTGATCTTCTGACTCGGGAAGATCTCGTGGGTGATGCGATCTGCCCCGAAGAGCCTCGAGGAGTCGTCGTAGAAATTCCGCGGTTGTTTCACGAAGTCCGTGGGACTCTCGTCCGGAGGCTTGAGGACGTCGTTGAAATTTTTATTCTCCTCGTACCCCGGGGGCTTCAGCTCGGACTCAAAAGCCTCGGGTTTGAATCTGTTCTCCGTTAAATCCTGGTGGAAGTACTTCTCGGAATGAGACTCGTGTGTTTTTTCTTTGGTCGTGAGCTCGAGGGGTCTGTCTCTGGCATCGCGCCACGATCTCTTCCGTCGGCGGTTGACGGGCGTCGGGGCCGTCGAGGTCGTCGCCGTCTCGGACTTTGCCTGGACAAACGACCTGAGCATCTCGCTGAAGAAAAAACTGTGGGGTGTCAGAGGGACATTGTAGAGATACGGAGGTGTTGCTGCGAGTAATCGAGAGACTAAATCACCCCCGGAGAGGGTCGACGGGTTTTTGAGAGTTGACGGCTCCCCAGTTGTCGTTGTCATTTCACTAATATTTTATCTGCAACGACAAATTCTCACTTATCTAAAAAATAGAACAATGAAAAATGAAGAATAAAATAATTTGTATGCGAGTACTGGAGAGAGCGATCCCTAAGACAAGTACATAATTATCATCTCCAGCTGGTCATTGTCTGGAGGATTAATTGAATTGAATAGAAGAGCAGTGTCTAAGGAGAGGGTTTCACCCGGGTGATTCATTAAGCGCTTCCGTCAAGTGCACCTCACTGGCCATTGGACTAAATCTCGAAATGGTGGTCCACTCGACGAGACCCCATTTTGCCAACAAGACACAACAAAATGGGGATGAAAAAAAAAATGTGAAGAAGAATGAGTGGTGAAATACCGTGATAAATCCATATTGGTATCTACCCTGGTTTGAGAGGGATGCTGGGGGATGCTGGGGGATGCTGGGGGATGCTGGGGGGATGGAAACCAAGAGGCGTAGGTTTGAGCATACAACAGAGAGGAAAGGGAATGGATGCATTGTTTCGGTCCATTGTTTTCACCAAACAAACGGGCGTCCACAGGCACTAGTCACCGTAGATATTATGTTCCACGCCAGCCAGACAGGATGAACGGGAAATGGACTGCTGTCAGGTTTTCTCTGGGACAAACTGTCATGATAAATCTAGAGTTGGCCCAACACTATATACCCATTCATGTTTATTATTCCCTGATCAATAAATAAATACAGCGATAATAATACCATCGCATTGGCTAAAATTCAATTTGCTAATCTCCTAATTAATAGAAAGGAGGGGATCAATTATTTATCCACGAAATGTGAAATGGCATTTGAAGTCGTGAAATTATGCATTCGTTGGAGTACAGGGGGTGGAATTATTCTGGTGAGTATAAAGTATGAAATGGAGGGAATGAAGGGAAAGATGGGAAAAGCAGTTTCCACTGGGTTTACGATTCATAAGACAACTCGGAGATTGAATTAAGCTGTACCACCAGCTGCCACTCTCTGCATCCTCTCTATATACCTCACACTACTCTCTGCAGACCAATGGTAAATCTGCATAATCCCGTCACGTCGACCATTCTAATTGGCGGATTGTTTCAATTTCTCGTCGTCACCAACCCCTTCTCCTTCAACTCCATTCCATTGCGTTAAGTCTACGGAGATATTTGCATTTTCCTTACGGTGGGGGGAAGTTATGGTGAATAAATATACAGAAGTGGAAGAAGTGGTGGGACCAATTTTCTTAAGTCTATTTCACCAAGAAAAAATCAACTTCACCATAAAAGCTCAACTACTTAAATGCTCGTCAATCTGCTGGTGAATTTTCGCGGTCAATTGACGTTTTTCGATGGTTTTTTTTTTTTGTGATGGAGCTCTCGAGTGAAAAGAGGTGATTGGACTGGTCTGACTCCACGCGGTCATTCACTACTGCGAGTGCCCTTATCTCATTCGGATTGTTCTATTTCTTTTTTTATTCTTGTTTTGTGAATTTTTCATATTGCTTCTCTCGACGGCCCATCGTCGGTTTAACAGTCCGCAGTAAACATTTTTATTTCCCCAGCGATATACCCTCCATCAAATAAGAGTATAAAAAAATAGTGGAGTATTATTCAGACGAGGAAATCAAAATATGGAGGGAACTTTGATGACCGGAATTTCCTTGAGAATGAAAAAGCTCTTAATGTGGGGGGCAGTCCACCTACTGCAAGTCTAGTGTGTTGAACTCACCGCGGAAATATTTCTTAATGTCAAGAGCGCATTCCCTCCCTATTCTCGCCCCGTTAAATTCCAATCACCCCATTAATTTCCAATCAATCAAAATTCCACTGGAATCATAATCCACACGAATCCATAGTCAAATAAAATCGCCAATTTTCCATATTTTTCAAAATCACTTTTCGCTGAATATCTCGTCTTCAAAAGAATAAAGCAAAATTTCTGTAGAAAAAATTTGGCAACTCTAATCTAATAATGAAAAAACCTTCCGAATCCTCAGGTGTTTCGATTTTTATTCGCGAGAATAAAAATGTTGCGCCCAGAAAATAGGAGATTCATCGATTAAAATATTTTTAATAATAAAAAAAATGGAATGTACACTAGGGATGTAAAACGATGTATTAGAGATATTTTTAGGAAACTTACCTGGTGGTTGACGATAACTCGTGGTATCCACACTAAAAAAAAAAAAAACAAGATAATCCGCGAAAAATGGCCCTTTGGCTGTTCGATGGACGCGTGCAGGCCCTACACCGGTAAATGAGATAATAATCGTAGAAGCCCGAGTGAGTCTGCGGTGACGAGTTGGATGTTACGTGGGGAGAGGATGGGGATGAGAATGGGTATGGGGATGGTGTTGGGGTTGAGGATGAAGCGCGCCTCCTCAACCATAGGAATCACAGTAAGGTAGATATTTGGTGGTGGGGATGGCATAGGAGAAGAGGATGGAGAAGAGGATATGGCATCCCCACTGTAGGGACTCCCTCTCATCCCTAGGATTTCATTGCAGAGTGAAGGGAATCGGGAGGGTGGCGGTTTTCGAGATGATCCGGCCAATCTGCGCATCATTTTCCCTCCCTCACACTCCCCCAAAGTGGGAGGAGAGGGAGAGGGCCCCCTGTTGAATGCCACATTTCGCGGTGAGCCGAGTGGGTACTAAAAGTGGGCGGGAAAAAGAGAATAAAAAAAAAGAGAAAGAAATAGTAAAAAAGAAAGCCGAGAGAACATTTTTTCCACTCGCTTTTTTTTTTTTCCCCCCCAATGTCGTATACAGTGCGGATACTTTCTGGGCTCGCGCTTTTACGTTTTTGTTGGCGATGGGAGAAAAAAGAAATTGGAGAAAACATGGATATAACGCTGTCCTGGGTGGATGGATATATATTTTTTTTCTTTGGCTGTTGGCGGGGGGGGGAGGGGGATGTTTCCATTGCACTTGGCTGGGATGAATGTAGCTACAGGGGGTGTGGGTGGATTTTTTCCAGTACACATGTGAGGGGTTTTAGAATTTTAGAGGATATTTATTCAGAGCAGACTGCTTGCTGCTATTCAACCGTCAAGAGGATTTTTATTTTTCTCGGTAAACATATCAAATGATTTTTTTTTTACCGTATCATTTCGTTTGAAAGAGCGAGTCGCAAAAATTTGTGGGGCTCTTTTTAAATACCGGGGTGTGCATTATCAATTTCTTTTGATACCGTGAAAAAACGTAAGCGCGAGATAAGTAAGGGGTGGAAAACAATTTAGCCGAAATTTCGCGTCGCTGGCTGCGGTGACTGGATACACTCTTATTTGTCCCCGCGGCAATCTGTCGGCACTCGACGAGAGCTCAACCCCTTTTTTTTTTTTCACTCTCACGCCCTCGATCCTTTTTACCACCCCTCGTTGACTATCCTCTTATCCAGCTGTCTCTTCTCGTTTGCCTGCACGACTGAAACCCGAGTCTCTACTATTCTATTCGAAAGACCCACCCCATCCCACCCCATCTCTCTCACCACGCGGTGGAGTCACACGGGAATTTTAAACACCCAACGATTCGTCACTGTGACAACAACTCCCGAGGCCTCTCTACCTCATTGTCGACTTTTCCACCGCATTTTCAATCTTCCCAAATCTCCGGGTCTTAACTCTAAACGTTTTATCCAATCACTTCACCACCCATAGAATAAACTCATCCCAAATAATTTACCAATTCGTTAATCATATCAAATGTTAAAAAGCAATCAGAATTTTTTTATCTGTCTACGCGAAAAAAAAAATTGTATAAGAGAGACATTGGAGAGAACATTACTCGAAATGATCCGATAGAAATTTACCATTTCACCCCCTCGGAGTGTAATATCCCTGGGAAGTAAGCTCCCGAGAATTTGGTCGTTCACTCCATAGTCAAGTTGTCTCCCCCCTAGCCACCCTCCGACGGTTTCTGCTTCGAGTACGAAGGGATGCAAATAACTGGTGATAACAACAGATAGCTGGAGCATCAGTGGTGGGAGGAAAGTGAAAAGGAGAGAGGGGTATGACAAGGGTGGATGGGGGTGGGTGGTGATGGGTGGTGGTGAGGGGATAGTTGGAGGGGGTAGAGAAACGTCACTCGCTGTCGCATCGAGCGATGAGTGGCGCGCGCTAGCCTCAGTTCGTCTTTTGTTTGCGATCCGATGCGACTGCCAGGCACAGAGATGCCCCAAATGGGGGCTCAGGGGGGTGTCAGGGGGTGGATTTTAGGGGGGAGGCTATCGTGTACTGAAAGGCTGTCTCTGTTTCACTATGGGTTTCGTCTCGGTGAATCGCGAGAGGAGTACCACAGCCACATGGTACACTTAATGTCAGAGCATCAAGCACATCAATGCGATACTATTATACCCCTACCCGGCCCCGGGTGGCCACTGATGCACTGATATCATCGGCCACTAGAAATTTTCCATTTATTGATTATCAGTGCTAATTAATTCGTCATATGATTTGGTCTGGCAATTAGGGTGGATGGTTGGTCCTTTGATGGGGCTACTTTATGGCTTAACTCCTTCGTGAAGTATTGAGGGCAAGAGATCTTCCGAGGTAAACGCGAGAGGACCCTGGGTCAAAGGATAACGTGGGTCTACCCTCCCCGTCACTCCCTTTGACACGAGTATACGACTGTGGTTTAAATAATTGCACGTTTCAACGTTTCATCCCCCATTCACCGAAAAACCACCGGTAATGCGAGAAAATAATGCATTAACTATTAATCAATGCCAGAATAATTGCAATTGCGGTTCCTTATATATGACGGTAACTTGTTTTCAAACTGGCAAGGCATCCGGGACAATTAAATGTCGGGTAAGTAACTTCCCCACCTATACCAAGTTTCCCAAACTAGCGGGTGAAGAAGGAAGAGATGACTGTAGATTTGAGGGATCCCTGAAGGAGGACAGTAAACAACTTTGATTAAATATCTCCCTCGTTGAGAGGAATAAAATGAGGATAATCCCTGTTTGATTGTCTTTCCCTCATCTTTCCATTTGCAATTTCGCCGTCTTTTTCTACTTCCGGTGGATAAGTAATAGCTCCGGGATAATTACTGTGTTAATATTTTTTATTGTGGTTTGGGGGATGGAGCGAGGATCCTAACACCGGAACAATTGAAAATTTAATGGAATTCAATGTGTCGATAAAAAAAAGGAGAGACCTTTAGATGAAGATCACGGGAACGCGGAAGATTAAAGTTTTAGAAGTATCGATTCGTCGGGGCAACCGTTGACAGACGTGGAGAGGGTTCGGGGGGTGTGGGAATGGCGTAGAAAAAGGGTACGAGAGGGTGGGGGATGGGGTATGGATCGTCAAAGAGCATAATAATTACTGCGCCCGCAGAGAAGAGGCTCAACCCTTTGTTCTATAGTCACTTTGCTATACGGAAGAACGATGGGATGAATGCGATGGGTGGGGGGGTGGTTGTAACGCGCGAAACTCTAGTTCTGTCTCTTTGATTGCTGTGATACGTGGAGAAGAGGTGGCTGGGGGTGGACCGAGGCAAAAGCATCCGTTTCACCGTGTCGTTATCATTATGTAATTGATCCGCGTTTCCTGCGTGTGAGATTATTGATGGATGAATTTTTTTTTTTCGACAATTCCCAAAGATATTGTTCTTGATCATTTGGATTCATGCGAAATTGTCTGGGAGGAGATCCCATAATTATCGCATTATTCCGTTAATGAGATCTTTTTGGTGAGCGATTTCAATACAATCTTCTCAGTAATAGACTTCACTTCAGTTTTTTTTCTATTAAAAAAAAATAAAATCCACTACGAAATCGTAAAAAATCCCAAACTATCTGAAATCACAACAAAAAAGGCTGAAGAGGATAAAAAAAAATGGCAAAAAATCTCCATAAAAATGGAACCAGCGTATGGTGTAATCCGGCTGAGGATTAACGTTGTCGAGGGAGTGTGTTCCATAAAAATGGTGGAAAAGTGGTCTGTCTCTTGAAAAAAAAATATAAATAATAATCCACGGACGAAATTACTCTATTGCCAATCCGTGAAATTCGTACTCCTCCGATAATGCATAGAATATATATTTATTACAAAATATCCAAAGAGCTGCGTTACATAGTGATGAAAATCCTCGAACTAAATCTTCATTTATTCCACTAATTCTACTCATTTATCAATTAATTATAATGACTCACAGCGGATCGTATTAGTACGTCGGGGGAAGCAATAACAAAATTAAATCACATGTTGTGGAGTGTGTCTTCAAATACTTCTTTGAATGGAAGAGAGAATTAATAATACGAGTACCGAACGAACGAAAAAATTCGGAGTAAATAAAAAAATGAATACTCATGGCTTGGGCGACTTTTTCTTCTGGTAAAGACCGATGGATGATGAATTCGATTTTAGGCATTCTCACTGGCTGGTCTCTTCTTATTCTGCGACAACAAAAATTCAGACAAATTAAATTGCGAATAAAACAATTGTGTTAATACACTTTTTAATCATTTGATAAATGAAACGATTGACTCACTGCTTGCTTTGCAGATTTGACTTCAGTACTGGTGACTCTCGTTTTCGAGCGTTCTTGCTCCAATTGTGCATGAAGGGACTGCACCTCTGACGTCAATTCGTCACGAATTTCCTGGAGCTTAGCAACTTCGGCTAGAACCGTAGCTTTATCTTTCACTAGACGAAAATAAAGTAAAGCATTTTACAATATTAGTAACTTTTAATTATTTCCAAGAGTGTGCAAAGATGATTGATTTTTTTTTTTAAAACTTACTCTCCCCGAGAGATAGGATCTGATAAAGTTTTTTATTTCTCTCCTTGACCTGAGACAATTCAGCTTTGAGTGTCACCACCTCATCCTTGAGCTCCAAAATCTGTTCATTTCTCTTCTCCACCTCGACTTTTAACTGGGCAGACGTTATATCATTATCCAGAGTGTTCAATCTTTTTTTCAACATGTCTCTCTCTTTGCACTTGATCATCTCTTCTTTAGTCTCTTTATCCATTCTCTCAAAGAATTCAGCGTCTGATTCACCTAAAAATAATCACGGGTCAATGTTTATAAAGGGAGGAAAAAAATAGCATGTACAATTAATTCGGAAAATATTGAAAGTACTTTTGTGTGGGAATGACTTGGAATCCTGGTGATTAGCCCCCGTAGTTTCGTTATTCCCCATATTATTAAATTCTTCAAGCGACATTGTGGATTTCTTGGATTTCTTTCCCCCCGATTTTTTTGTTGCATCTGGATCCTTGACTCCATTTTCTGTTTGCGTCTCGTAGGCCAATTTAGAGAGGATCAGAGCTTCGTGAAGTTCTTGTTTATACGCTTCCTCTATAGCCTATAAAAAAATATAATCAATGGATAAAAAATGATAAACACAGAACAGTGGTAGAATAAAAAATGGTACCATAGTATCCTTCTCCTTCCACTGCTCCCACTGCTGTGTCGCCAGGTTACCCCTCTTCTTCTTAGACTGAAAAACCAAAAAGTCTCCCATTGAAACCGAAACTTTCTCATTGTCCCTTATCTATCTCCGACCATTTAAACTTTCCCGCCTATCCACGGAGCCGCTATCATCGACCATTAGCCGGCGAGATAAATAAAAACAGAACCTCAAACAATGAACTCACTTTGCTCTTCTTATTTTTATCATCTTTCTTCTGCCTCGGGGGTTGGCCTTTTTGCTTATCATTTTTGCTCTTAGCCTCGCTCTTTCCATTGCTCACTGATTTCTGGCTTCTCTTGGGTTTCGGATCATCATCATCGAGAGCAAGAACAGCAAAACGTGAAGGCACAGCGGTAGCCATTGTATCAATGCAATTTTATTTTCAAATAATTGACTTGCACAAATTAAACGATGGAAATAGCGCTCAAGACGAGACAGAATAAATTTTCTCTCTACACCGTGAAAAATGGACTTCCGGTGCGTGACAGATAGCTTCCACTGATGATATTCACCATGACTCCATTATTTATTCATGAAGAGTTTCGATGTTTTGATCTTTATCTCGCGCAAACTCTCCAGAAGGAGATAAATTTTTTTCGTTGATTTTTCGGGAGATGACGGGGGGGGAAGAGGAGATGAGAATGCTACTGCGCATACCGGAAATGAAGCGCATGTGATGACGCGCGTTCAGGACGGACAATATAACCGACAAAAGTGCGGGAAATATTAATAGCAAGAAAAAATTCATCCATAAGATCCATAATATTCCATAAATCCCTTCACTCTTATTTTTTGCATAAAAATAAATCTGGCTGTCCAATAATTCCAGTCGAATTACACTGATCACATCGGAAAGGTTTTCAAATTAAAGAAATGGCGTCAAATTATTTTAATTTCACTGAATGCACGTTGAGTTGTAAAAAAATGAAGATTAGTGGTGTTTTTTGTGGTCTGGCGAATTGATAGGAGTAATAAATCGGTCAATTGGAGGTATGAAAAGACTGGGCAAGCGAAAATATAAAAATGAGAATGATTTTTTAAAGTTGTCGGACATGCAATTCAACGAACACTGATGCAACGCGCAAAATGGCGCCTGCTGTTCCCTCTACTCAGTGGTGTATTCATTGAAATCGTATGAAGTGCCCCGTTGCACGTCGGGTAAACTGAAATATGTACGTACGTCGCACAGCCTCGAAAAAAGCGTTGAGTTGTTATATTCATCGAGTGAAATAAAAACTACAGAGGCGAAAAAAAAGTCGTCCCTCATCGACAATTTGCGTGTGAAAACGCTTGGTTCAGTGGTGGTTAAACAAAAATAATCAGTGATACTGAATCACCAAAAAGTTGCATTGTTTTTGGGGTGGACAGGTAGTGGGGGCACTACAACTGGGTGAAATAAATACACATAGCCGGTGGAGGTGCTTTTCCACACCAGGGGACAAAAATACGAGGTGAGAAATTTCGAAATAACGCGTGTAACCGAGTGTTTGTGGAGATTGAATAATTCAGAGGGTATAAATTGTCCTGGGGGACGCCTAGCCATCAACCGAATCCATTTCCAAGTCACGGGTGTACCTCGCGACCACCATATTTCCTGGCATTTTTCATTTTATGTTTTTTCCATCACGTCTTCGTTTCTGGAAAGATTCAGACCCTTCCGAGAATGTTTTTTCCATCCTGGGGAGTGGATTCTTGATGTTGCTTCAAAGGCTATTCTCCATCGACGGTGTACACAATTTTCCCGCTATTTTCCGAGATTATCGTGGCACTTTAACCCCGGATCAGGGCGCACACGAGGGAGAATTTAATTTTTTATTCACTCTGGCAATGTTTTAGGTCTGGTTCTGATTGTTGGAGATGGCCACCAGTTACAGACGATTTTTAGGGTCAATGGAATTAGGTGAATAACGACTGGTATGTTTAATCGTCTAATTGAGAGACAAATTAATTGCTTCGGGCTAATGGCTTTTCGTTGTGTTGATCACATATTTCAGGAATACCAGATGTGACTAATGAGTGCTAGATACAGACTAAGGACAATAGCCCTGATAATACATTTATTTAACGTGTGCATCACCATCTGGTGATACGAGAGGACAAAATGTGTGATCAAACAGAAATTTGTTATCTGGAAGGAGACGTTGTCTGGGTGAAGATGGGCTTCTGTTGGTGGCCTGGACAGGTCACTGGCGTGGACAATCTCCCAGAAGAGCTCAAAGTGGAGTTCAACAAAAAGCCACCCATCGCTGCTGTCAAGTTTTTTCAGGAGAATGTTTACGAACTCGTGAAGAACATTCACCACATTTACAAATACAATTGCACACAGAAGGATGACTTCATACAGAAAGGCCTAGACAAATACCGTTCAAAATCCAAAAGTGGATCAAAATTAATGGACCAATTTCCCGGGGACATCGAGACCGCAGAGACCTTGACGGGTGGTGATCCTGACATCCTCAAATCTGACAAGTTCTGTCCCACTGAGAAACCCGACATATCTGCCCTTTTCGGTGAGAAAAAGTCCCCAAAGAAAAAGCAGAAATCTAAAGATGACGAGATGACACGTCGCAGCTACGATGACGAGCGCAGGTCAGTACGCCCTCGTTTATTCAAGGAGACCGATCACGAGGTACGAATTCGCTGTCAACCGAGCAGTCACCCAACGACGCCAACCTCGATGGACAAGAACATTTTTTCGTGTCCTCTCTGCAGCTTCACCTCAACCCGAGTGAACGTTCTCATTTGCCACAGCAAGATCCATCGAGATGGAGGTGCCGAGGCCTCACCTCGTCCAGTACAAATTTCCACCAAGAGGCGATCACTGGGGAATGACTCGACGAAGCGAAAATACGTGAGAAAAATCAAGAGCCTGCCCAGGTTGAAGAACGATCGGAGCTCTGAGCCGACGAAGAGGAAGCAGAAGCAAGCAGAAAAAGTCACAAAGAAGCAGAAAGCAGATCCTGAGATAAATGATCTCCTCGCTGACTGGGACGATGGCTCTGAGGACAACATGGACGTAGACCTCAACAAGTCCAGTGACACCCCCATTGGCAGTCCCTCGATGAAGGATTCTACGACAGCTGCAGACGATGACACTGATCTCCTCAAGGAGTCGGAGAAGCTGCTGAAGGAGACTGAGAGTCTGTCCACGCATCTGGAAAATTCCAAGACCATCGATTCCGTCTGTGAAACCCCAGAGGTGCTGAAAACCGACCCGAAAAAGACAGAGGAGACTGTGAGTGAATCTGAGAGCCTGTTAACACGTCCGAAGAACTCCAAGAGTAAATCTGTGAATGATTCTCTACGTGAGGAGCCCGGCCTCAGTCCCTCGCTCATCAAAGACAAGAAAAAGATAAAGAAGGCTGACCACGAGGACGAATCCAAGGAGTCCGAGAAGTCGGCGACGCGCGTGAAGTACTCCAAATCCAAGCCGTCAGACAACGAGTCCCTCCAGGAAGCTACGACTCCAGTGGTGAAGGAGAGGTCTGCCCTCTCCAAGAAGCTGAAGAAGAGCTTGGGGGACAGAAAAAACTCGACTCCAGAGAATGATCAAGATAAATCAAAATTCTCGTGCTTCGACTTCGAGGAGGAGGAGCCAGAACCGGCGTTCCCTCCAGTGAGAAAAATACCTAGAGTCTTCGGAGAGAAGAACACGTCCCTCAAGAAGGAGATCATCAAGGAATTCGTACTGAGTCAAGCGCTGGCGGAGGAGAAAGAAGCTGAGAGCAAGGCGAATGAGAAGGCACCTGAGGAAAATGTCAGTGAGGATTTGAAAAAATCGGAGGAGGACGAGAAATTATCCCAGGAAATTCTGAAAACTGTTGACGAAGCTAGTGAGTTGGTGGCTAAAATTGCGTCTGAGACTGAGAAATCGAACGAAGGGAAGTCTAAGCGAGATGTTACTGAGACAGAGTTGGAGATTGTTGAAATCCTGGAAGTCGAGCGTGAGAAAGACGGCGAAGAAATTCCTGAGGAACAAAAAAATATGGATACGAATGAGCCTGAGCTTGAGCGTCAGCCTGAAAAAATTGTGGACAACTACAGATCCCCAATGCACTCTCCAGGGAAGTCTCCAGGAAAATCTCCAGGGAAATCACCGGGTAAATCCCCACGAAAGTCACCATCGAAGTCCCCAATGAGATCCCCAAAGAAGCTGACCCCTTCCTCGAGCCCATCGAAATCAGAACCACTGCCAAAAGATTCCAAAGACCTCGAGGACGAAGTTAACTCGGGAAGAGTAACAATCGAGAGTGAAGAAGAAACCCTCACGATCTCTCAATTATCAAATGCAGGATCTGGGGATGGGGTCGAGCTGGGATGGAATCAATTGAGTGATATTATCGGAGGTGATAAATCCACAGATCAATCATCTGTCGACTCTCTCCAGGCCAAAGTATCAGAGAAACCCGCAAAGCGTCGGGGAAGGCCTCGAAAGTATCCCCTGCAGACCGACATCAGTGGAAATGGCGACTCCAACAAATTCGAGGAGCCACAGCTCCCTGGGACCCCTGACAGTCACGAGACGGATAGAAAAACATCAGAGTCCGATGGAGAAAGATCATACACTGGGAGGAGACGAAAGCCCAACAAAAGGTACCTGGAGTCTGACATTTATTCGTCCCCAGGTCGTAGGACCCCCAGGACTGACGATAGCCAGTCAGAGACTGAAGAGAAGGAGCACAAAGTGAAAGGGAGAAGGGGCAGAAAATCCTCAGCAATAAGCAAGACCTTTAGGAAATCCCTGGAGGAGTATGAATTTTCTGATCAAACCCTAGACAGTGCAGAGGAGTCTGGAGTCTCACCAAAACCACCCATTAAATCCTCGGAATTTACAAGCGCGAGACCTGACGGGATGAGTCCAGTAAATATCACTGATCTGTTGGCTACAAGTGACGTCGAGATCAAATCTCCGGGGTTCGGCAGTCTTGAGCCCGAAGTAAAATCATTTGAGACTAAAGTGACAACTGAGGTACCTGTGGCCCACGAGGAAGAGGAGGAGAAGAAAATTGAGATGCTTCCGCCAAAGAAGTCGCAGATAAAAAAATTCGAGATGTCTCAGATTGATTTAAATGAGTCAATCGAGACAAAATTCGCTGATCCTCCTGAGACAACAGAGACTTTAGTTGAGACTACTGAAGAAGAGGTGATACCTCAGGCAGTGAATGACCTTCAACAAGAAATTGTTTCAGAAATTATAACAACCGTTGTTCATATGGAATCAGAAACTACTGCTGGCACTGAGAATATTGTTGAGGAGACTATTGAGAATATAATAATTGAGGAAGTGATTGAGACGAAGGAAACTGTCGAAGCTCCTCGTCAGGAAGAAGAGCAAGGGCCTGTGGAAGCAAATCCCTCAGTGTCTGAAGCTACTACCGCAGCTGCTGAAATTCCAGAAGTCCCCGAAACTCTCGAAATTCAGCCAACTCCGAGCGCCGAGGAAAAAATCATCCCAGAAGACGTTGAGACGGTGGTCCAAGCTCCTGAGGATGTCCCAAATGACACAAACATCCCTCTCCCTGAGGAATCTGTCGCCTCCCCAGCTGTAGAGGCCTTCAACTGCAGTCCTGGCCGTGAAAAATCTCCTCCGAAAGAGTCACCGGTTCCTGCGGACGTCTCAGTCCCGGTGAAAAAGCGAGAGAAACCTCGAATAATCGAGAACGTGACCCTTAGAGAGCCCATGCAGATTCTAAAATCAAAACTCCTGGAAAAACAGCCTGTAAAAGGTGCCAAGCACAAGTTAGAACCTGACAACACCTGCAAAACTGAAGCTGGTGGTAGCCCCCGAACAAAAATGATCAAACTCGACTCAAATAAAGCCAACTCCTCCCCGAAGAGTCAGGCGTTGTCAATAACTAAGAAACTGCAGGTGCTGAAGGCAGATGAGGCCCTGGAGCTTCAACAGGAGAAGTTAACTCTCCCGAACACGATCAGTATCGCTTCGAGTGGTGGATCAGAAGCGTCGGAAGTAGAATTCGATATAAATTCAATTCCTTTCGTGATGAGTGAAGATCTCACCCCTGAGAACGTCGAGCAGATGCCAGTGATGATGTCATCGATAATCTCACCATCCTCGAGTGCTATTACGACAGCTCTCACCCTCCCTGTCCCCACGACTCAACATATCAATCAAACGAGTATCCCCGAGAAGGCTCCAGCGAAGAAAAAAACAGCATCTCCAACGATACTCAAGGCCAAATCGAAAGCTAAACCAACGATAACGAGCATTAAAACCATTGTACCCCCGATGATAGCAGGAATGAAGGGGATCAAGATTCAGGGCCAGCAGACGACGAAGACGATGCCAGTGTTGTCGTCGCCGAAGGGCTCTCCGGGGAAGTACGTGTTCGTACAGACGGGACAACCAATGCGTTACACCGTCCAGGGGACAACCGTTCCCCAGAAGATGCCGATATCCTCAAAAACCACTCCTGGAAATCCGCAGATTGTCCAGCAGGGTGGCAAAGTCGTGATCCTAACGTCTCCTCAGTCGGGACATACTAAAGTGGGAGTTCAAAAAACGATAACGACTGGAAAGGTTCAGAAAATTGTAACGAACAAAGGCCAACTGCTGGGACAGGTCGGTTTCAAGACGACAATGATAGCTCCCAAGAGTGATACGAGCTCACCCACAACATCTAAGATTACAACAAGTAGTCAGAAAATTGTTAACACTGGAGTATTGACGACTAAAGGGGTTTTCACACCGATATCAGGGGGCAAGACAATCCTGGGTACGATTCCCCAGCATTTTGTTAACAAAGCAGGAGTGATCACTCAAATTAATGCCGCTCAGCTGACTGGAAAGGCAGTCATGGGGCAGAAAACATATGTGGCGAACAAGGGGACATTCTATCCAATTTCAGCGCAGGGGGGAGCCAAGACCCTCCTGACACCAATTTCTCAGACCACCCTGGCTGGAAAAACCATCATAACAAGTGCTGGTTTGGTTCCTGGCAAAGGAGCAGTGCTGACACCCTTCACTGGACAGCAGGTGAAGGCAATGGCTGCCAAAGGCAGTCCCACTAAGGCCAAGGTGCAATATCAAACGGTTGCCCAGAAGATGCAGCTACCCGTGCTCCATAAGAAAATGACAATGGCCTCAACAGTCCAGAGAGTGACTACAGTAAAGTCCCCAGGTGGTGCAATTATGCTACAGAATCCGCCACCCCTGCATCAAACTTCTCAGACTCCTGGAAAAATGACTCCCAAGAAAATTATAAGACACAATGTCATGTCCCCGTTATCTTCACAGGCAGGTAAATCACAGTCTCCCCAGGGTACGTTGCAGAAATCAAAGTCCATGGCTGCAACACCGCAAAAGGGTAGACAAGCTAAACAGAAGATTGTTATTCAAAAAGTCTCCCAGGACAGTCCATCGAAGACAACAGCGACAATAATAAAAACTCCTGGACAAAAGGCAGCTCCTAGTGGCATACCAGGATCGAATAGAGTCGTTCGAGGGCAACCAGCAGTGAAAAATATTCAGAAACAACTCTCAAATGTAGTTTCACCTACATCTCCGGTGATTCCAGCACCAGCAGTTGTAGCATCTCCAGTGGAGGAGCAAATGCCGGTGCCAGAGGCATGTGCGATCGAATCAAAGCCAGTGGACGCCTCGACATCGACGACTCCAGCCGAACCGAAGCCAGAGGAACCCAAGATTCCCTCCCAGCCCCAGATAATGGCACTCCCCACTGACAGTGCGGATGGTAGTCAGACGTATGTCCTAGTGACAATTGATGAGCAGGGAGGAATTCATCCCCTGGACAACAACGCACTCATGTCGCTGGAGGGTACGACTCCAAATGCCGATGGCTCGAGGACTTTATACATTGATCCTAGCTCACTGGATCCTTCTGGAGCCATCGACAACATCGTCCTGCAGTTTGACAACACTGCAGTCTCAACTTTGCCACAGACTAATGCACCTGAGGTCTCTCAAACCGTCTCCGAAGGATTCCAAACATCAAATCAGGATATTCTGGCCGCAGCCCTGGCTAATACTGACTTCCAACAGGAGATTGGACTCCCTGAGACCACTGTACCCACTGTCATGACAGCTGGATTAACGCAAACGAGTCTCGATACTCAGACAATTCTCCAGAGTACACTGATTCCCTCAACAGAGCCCATTTCATCGCCATCCGTCCTGGAGACGTCTCTGACACTTAACCAACCTATCATGACACCTCTTGAGGTACCAAGCAGCGTTGGGATTCAGTCGGATGTGACTGACGCAGCCCCTGTCTCCAGTATGGCATCCCTGGAAATTCCAATCTCCATCGCGAATTCAAACATCTCGTACATGCCTGCTCCTGAGGGTATCCTCCCTGGAAACTCAATGCCAGACATTGGCGAGCTGATGGAGACCTCAGAGCCTGCTGATGCTCAGAATCAGGCATCCGGTCAATACCTGGTTATTCCGGACATACAGGAGGGAATTGAGAGACAGGGAGAGACTGAGACTCAAACCGCTACGATTTCCTACGCCGTTTCAATCCCAGAGAATGTCGCACTCGACTCGGGACACGTGCAGACCACTCCCTCCATGCCAATCATCGATGATTCCTTCGTTGATAATGTGGAATTTGGAGGAGAAAGCCAGAGCACAGCTGCTGATGAATTGATAAAGGAATCGCACGAGGGAAAATCAGAGGAAATGGAAACTCCACAGGTAGTTCGGGACATGCCAATCGTCCAGACTGACGAGATCGATCACACTCCTCTGCCGAAACCTCAGGAAGCCGAGGATAATTCCAGTAACATCACTAGCTGCGTGGAGGAGCCCTCAGCATCAGAACCAAAGCCACCAGAGGCTGATGTCCAATCGTCGAGCACTTTTGAAGCAGAGGCAGTAGAGATTCAGAAATCAGAGGAAAATCCATCTAAAATGGAAAATGAACCCGAGCCAATGGAAACTGAGACTGTTGAGAGTGCTCCAGAAATTCAGGTGAGCCCTCCAGTGACACAGTCGACCCAGCCCGAACCCATGGACGTCGATTTCGAGAGCACAGAGCCTGGGGCGAGTCAGGACACCATTGATGCAGTTGACGAGGCACCTTCTCAGTCTTTCGAGAATTTTGAGAATCTATCGATCAATGATGAGGTGATATCTCAGTCTACGTCAAAGTCTGAGGGAATTGAGGCCACACAGTCGAGCCCCTATGAGTCCCTGGAGAGAACAGTGGCTGGAGAACCTCCAACTCAGTCATTTGAAGACGCTAGAGTGGAATCAGGGGCGTCTGTATCTCAATCCTCGTACGAGGGATCAAGTGAGAATACAAATACACCCACCCAATCTTTCAACGAGGTGAGAGCCGCTGACGAGGCTGGAGACGATCCCAGCTTCCCAACGCAGAGCTACGAAGTGGTAAATGCTGACAATTTGGTCGAGTCCCTGGAGACCGATGGGGAGATCAGTCAAGAGGGCAACATTCCTTCGCAGTCGAATGACGTTGGTAACGAGGGAATTGGAACCTCAGGATTTTCCAATAATTCTGGACTGAATGAGGATGAGACTGCGAGCTCTTCGTACGTTCCTGAGACACCCGAGACTCAGGAGAGGGATCAGGATCAAGAGAGTGCCATCAGCACGTCGAGCTATGAAATTCCACCCTGTGAGGAAATCAATATCGCGACATCGAGTGTTATTCCTGATACCTCGGATACTGCGAGTCTTCATGATAATGGAGTTCCTGAAATTCCCACCTCCTCGTACAATCTCAATCCTGACAGCAGCTCGACCCATGTCGACGCTGTACCAACGTCCAGTTTCGAGGATCAGGTGGTCGTCGAACAGAATGTGTCGACATCCTACGACGTGCCCATCTCTATGCCCAGGTTGGAGGGAGACTCGGCTCAGAATTTCGTTAGTGAGAGTTCGGACCAGAGGAATGAACCTAGTAGTTACTACACTCGTAATCCTGAGGAAGGAACATCGGAACCGAGTCAAAGCTATTTCATGCCAGAAGGTCCAAGTCCGAGTTACACGAGCCAAACCGTCTCCCCCAGCTGTTACGACGCACCACCTGAGACCGAGGCAAGTCAAAGTTACTACTCTACCCAAGAGGTGGACAGAACTGACCAGTCGAGAAACGTCGAGGCCTCCCAGAGTTTCTACCAGGATACAACCGACGAAGTGAGACTGCGATCCCAGGGTGAGGCCACCCCCACGTACACCGAGAGATATCCACTGGACTACACCCTCGATAATTCTCCAATCGAGAGGCACGATCTAGTGGAGAGTTCAGTGCCAGCTACAAAACCCACCGAGAGGTAATAATCAGCGGGACAAACTGTTTTGTAATTTCTCCCTTGATAAAAACAAAAATATATACACCAACGTATGTATATATATATATCCTTTTTTAAACGTGCTCCTGAAGTGGCTGAACTACCAAGTGTTGGTAGAAAAATTGAACGACTAGAGAAAAAAAAAACCTACGACTTAAGTGTAAATATTAAAGAGTGATGAAGGCAAAATAATTTGATGATGGCAGTGCTTGGGCATGGGGATAGATCCTTATAATTTATATTGACACGAGAAATATAATAGTCAACGATAAATTTATATTGACGGAGGGATAATGGAAATTTAATGACAGAACAGATTAACACGAGCACTTGACTATTTTTATCATGACTTTCGTTCGATTAAAAGCCAATTATCTTTGGGAGATTTTTTTTTTTTTAAATTGCGCAAGGACGAAGGATAATTGGTAGTATAATTGGTCAGGCACTCGTCACTTCAGTTACGTTTAGAATCATGATTGATAATTAGATATATGGGAAGTTCAGAATATGTTGTGACACTGACTATTGCAATATCTGATCGGTACTGAAGGATTTAAAATTGTGGGGAGGCATTATTTTGATGGTTCACGATAACTCTGAGAGATCGCATCAAAGCTTCGTTTAGGATTAATCACTATAGTGTTTAATTTGTTTAGAGGATAGAGATGAGAAAAATAAATGGAATATATGAAAGTTTATTTGAGGTGAAGTATCAGAGTTCCCACTATATGATTTTGAGATATTTTGATTTCTTCTTTTATTTCAGCGTATAATCTTTGATGTTAATTAATGTGGTAAATAATAAGGGTGGGGATTGTGGATTTTTTGAGTATGTGAGAGGCTTGAAAAGTTTGTCGAGTTGTCGGAAAAATTATGACATTTTTTAAATGCTATCAGGGGCTAATTAATCATCCGGAGGGTGTAAATAAACGACTGATAATGCAACTCGATGATAACGAGTCAATTTTTTTGATAAAAAATTCATTGATAAGGCGACAAAGAAGTTTGAGGACTTGACAGACTTCTCATGGCTCTGAAAACTAAAAACTAAACAAAAACACAAAAAAAAACACATGATAATTATAATTATTACCTTTATAGCCTCAACAAAATATGTTATATTCGAAAAAAAATAAACAAAAACTATGTTTTTATTTCTTTTCTTTCTCTCTGTGTGGGCGTTGTTAATCATGATCAGTCAGGTATGTAAATATTGTGTTAAATAAGGGTTTGAAAAGTGCAAAAGTAGTTGAACAACGAGATTAATGAGAGGAGAAAGAAAAATCTACCCTTGAAGATTGGAAAGAACCACAACGTGATTGTTATTCTTTAATTATTAATCAGAGGTCACGACTTTAGGATAGAGAGCGTGGCCAGAATAATGGGGGAATACTAATTAATATCACATTATGAATATTAAACATAATTTTCAATCACTAATAATTAACGATGAAGAATTTTTACAGTGTGCACCACAAATTGAAACGAAAAAAAAACAACAAATTAAATGTAACTAAGAAGTGAATATTGAAGATAAAAAAAAATAAATACACAAATATTTACGTAAATAGTAGCTTGTAAAATAATAGTCTGCCCTTCAGCACGAGAATTTCTTCTCAATTAAAAATTCAACAATTGGGATTTCTGGTGATACGAGGGGTGATTCACCATTGTTTTTATACGTATAAATAAACGAATGAATAAATGACTAATTAATAATTGTGGAGACGTGGAATAAATTCGAGTGTTTTCATATTAGGATTAAATATTTTAATATCGGAATAAAAAGTCCCAAAATATATTGCAGGCATTATTCATAAGTCCTATGGAACACAGTCTTGTTGATGAGTTATGCTGTAGGAAGGTGAGGTGAAATGAAATAAATTCAATCCTCAATATTCCCTGATTGATTGTCAACCCGAGGATATCAACGATTGAAGATATTCCGTTTTACCTCCCTCCCTTAATTATAGTAGACAAAAGAGGTCTTTTGATTTTTCTCATTATTTTCTCGAATACAATCAAAAGTTCCAATTTGTCAGGGTCGATGACTATTTATTTCCTCCAATATTGTGCAAATTTGTGGAGTTGCTCAACGAGAACAGCCATGACAGCAGTTACCGAGAGATCCAGCAGATTATGAACATAATGGACAGCTTCTTCATCACTCAGATCCAGTCGCAATTTATCCTGGACCTTTTTCACCGCCTTATCTGGCTCCAGAGCGATGTCAGGGACACTTGCGTCGACCATGAGTGAGAACAAATTCAACATGAGATTTGCATTTCTCCGAAGATGGAGGAAGGCAGTATAGCATTGTTTTTTGAACTCGTGATAGTGCTCTGATCCGACACCCCCCATGGCCTCCACCATTTCCTTGCTGAGTTTCATGGGCGGAGGTAGAGGCTTGGGATCCCTCCCCAGGATGTACCCAAAGTCAATGTGAAATAATTTTCCAGACGTTGTCAGTAATAAATTATCGAGGTGTCGATCCCCCACCCCCAGGACGTACGTAATGATGCAATAACCCGCACAGCTGCGAACATAAGTGTCCATGACTTCAGGTGCCACTCCATAGGGTCCCGTTTCCGAAGGATGATGCTTTCTAAAAAAATTCAGGATGGAGCCCTCACTGGCCAGCACCTCTGCAACGGTCGTTGACTCGATAAACTGAACGAATCCATGTTTTGTACTAGTCGCCAGGACTCTGTAGGGAGTCAGTTTTAAATCTAAATTCTCTCTCCTAAGAAGTTTATCCATCAGAGCAATGGTCTGGAGGATCAACTGGTCCTGCCTCAAATCATCCCCATGTTTAAAAATGGCGATATATTCGGTATCATCAGTCGTCAGAAATGTCAATTTTGATGGCATGAGAGCAGATTTAAAGAGACTAGCCTTCTCAGGAATAATTCCCTTGATGGATATCTCCGGGTCCAGAGGAAAGGGAATGGGTTCGAAATTCGAGAAATTGAATTTAGAGGCAGGATCAGGCTCAGCAAGAAGTGCCTTCAGCCTGTCTGTCTTCTTCTTCCTATTGGCACTTTCTCGTGCTACATTTTTTACTAGAGCCACCAGCTGCTCAATAAAAGTCTTCTGTCTCTTCAGGAAGGCCCTCCTCTTCTGCCAGACGGCATTTCCCTGTGCCAATGCTGTTGAGAACATCTTCATGACCGTGAGATACATCTCTCTGACCTTAGTGTCCTGTTTAACAGTGATTGCAGGATCTGGCTGTCCCTCGCACTCGATGGAGAGATACCAGTAAAAATAATTAGCTAGTGTAGAATTTTTACACGCCCTAGTGATGAGAAAAGATGATAAATCCATGGGTGGCTCCTGACTGGAGATGTAAGCCTCTGATTCACTGGAGGTCGATATCCCCGAGGATGTGTATTCGACACTGACGTTCCTCCCCTCTCTGTCCCTCTCGGCATCCCGTGCGATCCTCTGACTGGCGAGTTTGATCCCCTCGAAGTTCTCATACTTGAGTGCTTGCACTAGCTGCAGCAGATACAGCATGAGATCGTCGTCGTGGGCCTGATTGAGCCTCCCAATGGCGTATCTCCTGATAGCTGGATGTGTGAACGCAGGGCCCAGCAGCTCGAGGGCATCTTCAGGGTCTGGAGGTGTCCACAACGCCAGCATCTCCAGGGCCTGCTTCTCCTCCCCTGGCATTTTCCAATTAACACACTTGACGAACTTCGTCAGGGCCTTCTTTTGATTCGAGAGGTGAAACCTGAACTTCCAGATGAGATCCTGCTCCTCAGTGGAGAGAGCTGTCGTTGGTGGATACCCAACAATGGTATTTAAGGCGTCTCGAACTGTTGAAGTCGGCTTGACATCCCTGGTGTTGCCTCCAGAGCGAAGACTGCGAGCTAATTTATGGTGTTTTGCCTCGACGAGATTCTCCTGGAGGATTTCGTAGTCTGGGAGCGTGACAACGTCTGGCTGGGACCTGTGCTGGACAACTTCGTCCCCATCCTTCTCGTAGTAGACTATTGAGTACGGTTGACCGTCCATCGTTACCTCTGGGAACTCGACGGTGAGATAGAGGTACTCCGAGGCTCTTTTCTCTCGCTCACTTATCAATTCGATCTCCCTAAAGGTCAGCCTGTCCAGCCAGTCGACTCTGCTTATCTGACCATTTTTCCTTTTCTTGGCTAGCTTGGCAAGCCTCTGCATTTGCTCTTTTCCAGAATCCCTGGCCTTCCCTGGGGTCGAGGTGGGCACGTTTCCATCAGCCTCGACTCCAGGCCACACCCTGAGATCCAGCATTCCCTGGCGGAATACACCGTACTTCCCGAAGAGGGAGATTGTCGTGCCACCGACAGGTACCTGACGACCAGGACCTGCACAGTCGTAAATCGTTATTGTCAACTGGGCGTCTCGAGGCAGGTCTGAGTACGAGATTGGGAGTGTCACCCACTGGTTCCAGCTGGAAAAATAATTTTCATTTGATAAACAAAAAATAAAGGAAGTGAATGGAGAGATATTTCAGAATCCAAGACCTGGACTTACTTCCATCTCGTTGGAAAATGCTTATAGGAAGTGTGGACAGGTAAAGCAAGGGCTCTACCTCCTCCCCAGACCTGGAGGGATGCTGAGAGGTCCCCCTTGCTGCCTCCTCCACCGTATAAACCTGAATATTTTATCATTGGATCCAGCAGGAGTTTATCATACTCTGGTCTCTGTCGTTTGCCCTCTAGAGTCCCACTGAGATATCGAAAGGAGAACAGAGTGTAATTTCAGACTGGGGATTATGTGACAGTTGTAAATATTTTTGCACTTTTTTTATTGTACCTAATCTCCGGGGGATTATGACCACCTTTTAATAAGACGGTTTCAGAGTCGAGTTCTGACGTCTAGGTTTAGATTATTCTATTATAAATTGAGAGTATGTCAATACTATACTGGTTATTTCAATATTCATGAAGGAATTCGTAATGACGTGATCATAAAGAGAGAATATTTAATTGAGGAGAGCTCCAATGGTGGATAACAACGAATAAAAGTTCCTTTCATTGTTCAATGGAATTTATTAAGGAATTTTGTATTATTTATTTTTATGATTAGAGTGACATGTGTTGTACCCACATTTTTATCTGGATTTTCACATCCAAAGATGAACTGTAGACGTAAAAAAATTTATCACTGATTTTCTCCATTGTTTCGAGCAACAATCATGAATCAATTGTGAGATGTCCTTTGTTTATTACTTTTAGTGTTGAGAGTAAGAGTAATTTTAGGTAGCTGTCAAGTGGACGACAACCTGCAACTAGATGAACAACCACGGGGTCCAGGAAAAGAGGATTGACTGAAGTAGAGGCTCAGTTCTGGCAGGGAGGGCGCCACACGCAATGC
>NW_011887852.1:198888-293523 GCF_000806365.1 Fopius arisanus
ATTGCGTGTGGCGCCCTCCCTCTCGGGGGGTGCAGCACTACGATGCCGCTGGGGTCACTCAAACCCCCAGAACTCAGCCTTTACTTTAGTCAATCCTCTTTAGGTCCAGGTGTGGTTCATAATCATCAAATAAAACTCAGAGATGACGCGGAAAATTTTAAAGAGGATGAGTATTTTTTCGAGTAAAATAACGCCACCCCGGCTACGACGTTGATGAAAAATTCAAGTTGGAGGGAATTTTGTAATATTCAAAATTCCCTCGAAACGCCTCGACCAGTGATTGGTCGCCGCGGCCTGACGTCACAACTGAACTTCCTGTCCAGACAAAAAATAAAAAAACGAGCAACAAACGATTGAAAAGCCCTAAAAAATCGTAAAAAATTTCGAAAAAAATCCCCTTCAAGGTAAAAAACAGATAAATCATCATCCCGGAGTCAATCTTCAGGAGAAAATCAGCAGAACGCCAGAAAATCCATTACCCCACCTATGAAAACTGCCTGTACCTCCGCCATCTTAATTACCGAGGCGTCTCCGATGAAAAGAGTGTCTGAAAACCGAGTGAACAACTCCAAACGCAACATCAATCCCGAGTGTAATCCCAAGATTTTCAGAAATCCCCCCAAAAATCACCACGAGCCCCTCATCACCAGGAAAAAAAGGCGGCTGTTGTCCCCCAGGTGTGTCCCCCCAGTGTTATATTTCTCTTTATTCAACGGAATAGTCATGAATTGGCAGAGGGTGTAGAAAGTCGTACGAAATATCCAGAGACCAAGGAAAATCGCCATTCGGGATACGCGCCATCTGTATAGTGAGCCACCTAATTCCTCTATTTTATCCTCTATGGGGTTGATGCGTGATCAAAGATACTTTTTTTCAAAATAATCGAGATGTTTTTCTCCACTGCTCAATCAAAAAAAAATACCCCAATTCCTGATTAACCTGGAATCAATATCGAGATATTTGTGATTGATTATTTTATATCACTGGTATACAAGAGTCGTTTAACCCCATTCGTTGGACATGAGTGAGCAAACTACATTTATTGGTGATCCTGATGACAAGAGGAGTGAAAATTCGAGAGAGACTGGGAAAAATGGAATTTCCTTAGATGATAATGTAGAGCTCATCGATGGGAAGAGTGTGAAGAAGAAGAATGATGTTGGAAATGTTTCTGGAGGTAATTTAACTGGATTTTATATTGTTTATTTTCACTATTCATTGGTCATTTTTTGTGAAACTGTTGAAAATATGTTGAGACCTTTGACCCATTGGCATTACCCAGGAGTTACTTTTTTGATTTTTTGGTGGGAAATTGGAATTTTGTTATTCCACTCACTATTTGACATTCTAATTATAATTTGTATGTCGAATTCGCGACGCTACATGTTCACTGGAATTGGAAGTGATCTATGAATATCTTGAATTGAGATGAGTAATTTCGATTCACGAATTTATGATCATTTATTAATCGTAGGGATTTTCGATGAAAAATAAATTCCAATGCATTTTCAGACCCAAAACGGAGTAAAAAATCTACAGGCGAACGGTCAACAGCCCCCCAGGAGTCGCCACCACGAGGAAAAGTGGATCACAGCTACAGCGACATCCACTCGACCCCAGAGAAGCTGTCACCCCCTGTGAAAACCTTAACAGACCTGAAGAAGGTCCTCCCAAAGCTCAAAATTCATCCCCCAGAGATGAAAACTTTGAAGGACCTGTCCTCACCCCAGGAGCCCGTGATCCCCGGGAAATCACACCCCATACATACTCGAGAGCAGTTGAAAAACTACTGCAGAACCTGCGCAGGCCTGAAAATTCCCCTGGTCGACATTTTTGGTGAGAAAGGCCAGCAGATGCGCCTGAACCAACAGATGAAACATTTAGAACAAATCGACGAGCACGATGGCCTCTCAACCCAGATGTGCATGGACTGCATCTGCGACTTGAAGATGAGCTACAAATTCTTCATGCAGATAAAGAAGGCGCAGGTGAAGCTGAAGTCACTGGTGAGCATTGAGGAGAAGTCGAGATTATCACCAGATGGTCCAAGAAAGAAGTCAACACCAGAGCCCCTGAAACTTTCTACAAAGTCACCCACAAAATCCACCACAAAACCGCCGACAAAACCCCTTAGTGAACCACCTCCAACGCCATCTCCTCCATCTGCTCCATCTCCTCCACCTCCTCCACCTCCTCCACCTCCTCCAGCTCCTCCAGCTTCACCACCACTTACACCTCCACCACCTACGCCACCTCCACCGCCAGCGCCACTCTCACCACCCTCTCCACCTTCTCCAACCTTGTCACCTCCTCCACCATCTCCACCCTCACCATCTCCACCCTCACCACCTCCTGCATCTCCTCCAACTTCTTCCCCTCCTGCTCCACCCCCGGCATCATCTCCACCCTCACCCCGAGCCCCTTCAGAGACCGAATCCATTGAGGAATTCGACCCAGACGAAAATCCCCTGGACACTGACGCCCTAGAGGAATCAGAAAATCTTGATAAGTTGAAAAAAGAGTCACTTGAAATGGAGGAATCCGACCCCGAGCAAATTTCCATCGATCTACCACCACAGGACACAAAAGCAGAGACACTTTACCAGTACGACACAGCCCTCAACAGTTACATCAAGCTGGAACCGAGCTTGTTGCCTGCAGCAGCTGACCTGGAGGAGCTGGAGGAGCGAGAGCGGGTGAAAGTCGAAGAGAGGGACTCCGACAGTTGTCAGAGTCATAATTCCCTGAAGAGACGAGGAAGAGATTCACTGGAGTGTCAGAGCTCGTCAGAGGGTGACCCTGTCCTCAAATCGAGTGATCCAAAGCTGCAGAAGCTAATGGGAAGTCCTATGAACGTTGCACCCTCCAACGAGGCGGGGATTATGTACGTGACTGTCAAGGGAGCAAAACCCAATGAACTGCTTCTGGTGAAGGTCAAGAAGATGGACAAAAATGGAGATAGGAAGGAGGAGAGCAAGGTGATAATGATGAAGAAGCCCTTCGACCTGAAGACTCTTAAATCCGGGGAAAAGATTTTGAAGGCCTTCAAGTCGACCGACCCCCCGAAGGAAACTGTCAGGGGTGCAATTATCGAACAGCAGATAGAGCAGTATAAGAAAAAACGAGAGCAGATCCTGGGAGGCACTGTTGGACTGCCAAATGCCTTGAAATTCGAGGATGGAGCTGTGAGATTCGTCAATCCTGTTCAGAGAACACCAGAAACCTCAGATGACGTGAAGCACGAGTCAAGTGATGATTCCAAGGGGAAAAGCAGATTCAGAACGTACAGCTCGATGGACTCAGAGGACAATCGTCCCCTCTCGACCAAGGAATACCTGGTGAAATTTGCGAGGCTCAAGAGAAAGTGGGAGGAGGCCAAAGCCAAGAAGGCAGCTCTCCAGGAAGAGCTCAGTGCTTCCTACAGTGAGGATAATCTCGAGAAACTCACGAGAATTCTCGGCGAGAGGGAGAAAAATCTCCAGGATTTTCAAGATTACCTCAGACAAAGGAAAATAGTAATAACAAAGCTCAAGGACGATGACATAATATCCCTGTACGAGGGGAGAAGTATGCTGAGTGAGCTGAAGAAAAAATTTCCTGATCTTATCGACGTGGACATGCCAGTGGATGGTGTAACAGACACAAACTTCCTGGACTGCGACTACTGTATTCAGACATTTTCATCTCTTGATGTTCTCGAGGAGCACCTGAAGACCCACGACTTCAAGCTCAATTTCTTCTGCGAGGACTGCGGCGAACAGTTCACCTCCAATAAAAGTAAGAGATCGCACAATGTCACGTGCATCAAGAAATTAATCTGTAAATTTTGCGATGTCATGCTGGAATCAAAAGGTAAAAAACGCCAGCACGAGCAGAAGCATTGTGACAATATTTATGGACAGCTCTGTGACATATGCGGTGAGAAGTTCAAGCACCAGGGTACCCTGGATCAGCACATAAAAACCCAGCACATGAGCTGGGAGAAAGTCTTCGAGTGCCCCAAGTGCCCGAAGAAATTTGCATTCAGGCAAAAATTGAGTTTTCACCTCAAGACAGTTCACACAACCATGAGGGCGTACCTCTGTGAGGATTGTGGTGCTGATTTCAAGAATCCAGCGTCGCTGAGACACCACAGGATCAGGAAGCACCATCCAACTGGTCACAAGAGGGAGTGTCCAGTGTGCCGCAAGATGGTACCATTTTACAGTCTTTCCAAGCACATGTACACCCACAAAGCGTACACCATTCAGTGTCCACACTGCGACAAAATGTTCAAGAATTCCTCGACGTTGAAACAACACGTGAGGATTCACGAGGATCAGCGTCAATACAGATGTGACACCTGTGGAGTTGGATTCAACAGGAGAGATGGCCTGCGACTCCACCTGAGGGTCCACCAGAAAACTGACAGCAGAGCCCTGAAGGAGTGCTCCTGTCAGATTTGCTCTGAGAAATTTCCCAATCACTCGATGCTGGTTATTCACAGGAACAGGGTCCACAAGGATGGTAAACAGTACACGTGTCAAATCTGCAACAGATCTATGCTGTCGACGAGATCACTGGAGTGGCACATGTCTCATATCCACAATGAGACACCACCTGGTGCATCGTTGGAGGACGGTGACAGCAACTCCGACAAGAGACGAGTGACGTGCAATCACTGTCTCAAGACATTCAAGACTGAGATGATTCTCAGGACACACATTAAGAACACACACATGGAGAAAAATCCAGTGAAGTGTCTGGATTGCGATGAGACATTCACATCAGAGGTGAGATTGAGGCATCACATGATGGTAACACACAACCGATTGGAGGGTACACTCACCTGTCCCCACTGTCCCAAAAGATTTGTCAATCAACTGAGACTGAAGACCCATATGATATCACACTCTGAGGACAGGCCATTCACCTGTGAGATCTGTGGATTCAACTTGAAGACTAAAATACAGCTGATAAAGCATCACCAGAACAGACACAGCGACGAGAGACCACTCCAGTGCAGATACTGTCCCTGGAGGTGTAAACAGGTATCAGCTCTTGTCTGTCATGAGAGGACACACACCAATGAGAGACCCTACGCCTGTATTGTATGCAAGCAGAAGTTCAAGTATCTGGGGGACAAGAACAAGCACGAGAGGAGGCACGAGAGTCTTGGTGGATCTGGATTTAAGAGAATAGTCAGTGGACGAAATGCCAAGAAGGGAGACGGAGAGGATGATACGTCTGAGGAGCAAGACCACGATCACGATCAGGATCACGATCAGGATCACGATCAGGATCACGATCAAGATCACGATCAGGATCACGACCACGATCAGGAGTTGGAGCAGGATCAGGAGCTTGATCAGGAGGAGATCGAGCTGGAGATGGATCAGGAGTACGAGATCGAGGGAGAGCTGGGGGAGGAGTTCGAGGAGGGAGAGGAGTTCGATTCCGAGGGGCATATCGTCAAGTTCGAGACGCAGCAGGTCGATGGGGAATATTCACAGGAGTACCAGCAGGAGTATGAGACATCCAGGGAGGCATCAGAGGCTGCTGAAGTTATTATGAGTATGGAAGATGCTACTGTTTATACTGAAGAAGTAACTGCTGATAATATTGAAGCTGCTGAGATGATCACTGATGATATCATGACCAGTCAGATACTTCAAAGTGGGACTGTCGTTCATATTCAGCAGCAGGACGATGACGGAAAAATTCAGGTCATTCCTGTTATGCTATCATTGCCTGATCTCGGTGATACTGGGACTGAGGTCAATCTAGCGACTGCTTCTATCATGTATAATAGTGGGTAGACACTCAAATTTTGAGGTCTCAGGATGTGAAAGGGGTAATTAGGAGTGATGGCATTGTGGAGATGCTTTTGGATGAATTTGATATACTTGAGATATTTGTTGTCTTGAAATTATTCGTGGAGAAATGATTGATTGCTGTCAAAGTACAATAGGCTTGTATTTCAGTCATTGTTGGGATTACATAAGCACATGATAAATAAATAACGAGGAGATTGTTGAATGAAATAATGTATATTGGAAAATAGGAGGGTGTTCTATTTTTGTCAAGTATCATTTAATCTTTAATGTGTACTTTAACAATTTACTACGGTAATAAAATATTTTAAATATCATAAGTTGATTTTATTGCTGATTTCATGGGTAAATAATCGTGGAGAGGATTTACTTCGGTTGATTGAATTGATAATTCATTATTTTTTATTATTTGAAGGTCATTTGTCCTCTCAGGTAATTATTATAGCTCCGGGCACATGTCGGTATAAATAATTGAACGTCACGTGATTTTTTCGATTATGATTGAGACGAAACAAAATTTTTCTTCCATAATATATCAGATTCTATAAAATATATAAATCCATTTGTTTGTTTAAAAATAATATTTGATATTGCGAGGTACCACAATATGAGGTACTTTCTTGGAAATATTGCAAGGGTGGTATGTACATTTTTTGGAATGTGGTAATTTATTAAAATACATTGCAGCAGGTGCAGTCAAGTGATAAAACGCCAATAAAATTCATAATTTCCTATAATTATGCTTTTTACCCCGAGACCTGAGGATTTTATGAGAAAAGTCAGAAGAATTTTTTCCAGCTTATGAAATTTCCCATAAATAACGTTCCACACATTTTCCCCTCAAACCTCTCATTAACTAGATAATCCCTAATAACCCAGACAAAAAAAAACCATTGACCCAAAAAATCTATGTATAATCCAAAAAATTAATTATTTCAACGAGGGATGCAAGGTATTTATGAATAATTAAATATCCAGTCAATCCCACATTTTTCCTTGAAATCTCTCGAATGAATTCCGAATAAACGTGAAATATTCTATATTTTATCACTTTACTGCTGAATTGATTTAATTTATTCGTCGAATTGTATTAAAATTTTGGGGATTGTGTCGTTAATTCTGGTCTCCATTCTGATAATAATTAACGAGGACCTGCCAAGCTTTGGGTGCCATGAAACCATCCGGTGGTACTAGGCCTGCTCTAGCTAGTGCTGAAATCGAAATAAAAAAAAAATTCATATTAAAAAAGTAAAAGGAATTTATCTAATAAAAAATATTTCGTTTAATATCACTGAATATAAGAGCGATAATCCCAAATTATTTTCATTGATGTTTAATTACATCCCAATTACCTCTCATTCTCGTCCCAGAGATAAAATCAAAGTCCTGCTTCCTCTGAGGATCGAAAAAGTCCATTTTTCTGTTTTTCGTGTCATAAGCAGCGACTTTAAAGGGAATAATCTCAAGATTCTGGAGTCCCCTGGCCATGGAGAGGACCCTAGCTCCATGAGTTGGATCATACAGATTGCCATCAGGAGTTGATGTCTCATCTGGATGTGGAATTCCCGCAGGATCTCTTCCCACGATATAAAAATTAGCACCAGCATTCATTCTGGCCTTTGCGTGCCATTGAACCTGCCCAGAAAAAAAAATTCATTACCAACTCCAGACGATTTACAGCTAGTCGAGAGTGATCGTTAAATTTTTCTACCTCAACAGGTCCAGCGTACATCATTGGACTAGGAAATATCGCTAAAAGTGTAGAATTTTCATCTAGAATCCCCTCCTCGAGAACAGCCTTGTGCTGGAGCATCCTCGTGGGCAGAGGTACGTCATCGTCCTTGGTCCATCCTCCCAGAGGATGTAATAATAAAACAGGATTTTTAAATCCTCTCTCTCCTAACAGCCGTTGCCTCGTGTCCTGGATCATGCGAAAAACGAAATTTCCATCAAATCCCCAATTTCTCACAATTCACTCTAATTGAAATGAATTCAAATTGAATAGGAATTAACCTGCATGAGCAATGCGTGTCCATTATGAATAGGATTTCTCAACTGAAAAGCAAAAACAGCATCAGCCTTCATATCTCTGCACTTCTCCCGGATTTCATTGGGTGTGAGTCTGTATTCATCGAGTCCATCCTTCCATTTGATCCTCTCCAAGACCTCGACGTCCCCTCCCATCAGCCACTCCCCCGAGTCATGAATCATCTTGACGTAGGGATGTCTCAGGTCATTGGTACCAAATTGCCTGCAGCATCTCTCCTCCTTCCTGTGGGGATAGAATTCAGGTCTTCGAAGAATTGCCAGAGGATTTCTGTTGTGCCTCAGGGTGACAGCTGAATGTCCCTCCAATCGAACCTTATCTTCAGTGGTTATCGCCAGGACGATTGGTACAGATTGGTTGACCTCGTTGCCATCCACCAGGAGACACCTCAGATGTTGTGTCTGAAATTTGAGAATGAAAAAATTCCAGATTGATGTCGAAAAAAATTCACGTCTTATTTTATTTATTCTTTCATGTGGATAAATTGATTTCATTTTGATTGAATCGAACCTGGAGGTATTGGTCCTCCCTCATGAATCCGGTGAGTGGTGCAGCCCAGCCCTCAGCGAGTATTTGAAGCCACTGAACATCAATTTCATTGATTTCAACAGAGGAGAGGGTCTCAGCCTCTGATTTAGCACTTGCAATTCTTCCCTGGGGAACGAATAGCTCTTTCACGAGGGAATTGGCCTTGGGTGAGACTGGAATAATATGTTTTCTCTCCAGAAGATCGATCACCATGGCTGCTGACTCCTCCAGGGTGCAGTTCTCTGTGGTGACGATGAGATCAGAGTGCAGTGGACGTTCGTACATCTGATCGATTCCAGTGAAGCCCTTGATGGCACCTTCCCTCGCTTTTTTGTAGAGACCTTTTGTGTCTCGTGCCTCGCAGACGGTCAAGGGTGTATCAACGAACACCTCGAAGAACGGCAGGTCGAAGTCCTTGTGGATGGTGCGGGCTGTTTGACGATCTTCCTCAAAGGGAGAGACAAAACTGCAGAGGACTATCTGTCCGCTGTCAGCGAAGAGTTTTGCCACCTCTGCTACACGACGGATGTTCTCCTTTCGGTCTTCACGGGTAAATCCGAGGTTTGAATTCAGACCTGTTCGCATGTTGTCTCCATCGAGACCGTAGGCCGCTATCCCACGCTCCACCAGGATCGCCTCCACCTGGAGTTCATTATCCATCAATTATTCATTGATTCGTTGCCTTCTCTTCCTTCATTCGCTATTATCTCGGAAGCTAACGGATTGGGGAGAAAATTTCACTGGACTTTTTTTCTGGGGAATTTCAAGGACTTAAAAAAATGCTCTACAATTTTTTTTTGTTACTCCAATGATTGTGGAGATATGCCGGAATTAGTGGTAGCCCGTGATTATTGAAGTTCTTCGATTTTTGAGAACAAGTGCAGTGTTCTCGAAATTTGCGAATAACTTCGGAGCCCGTCGGTTGACGAAATTTTTTCATTTACATTTTTTATAGGTAATAAAATTTTCTAGAGAAAAGTCGGGGAATGTTTCTCTCTGAATCCAATGGCTCTGGAGATATTGGCAAAATACTGCGTCAATGTTGTAATTCATTGACTCTGAGAAAGTTTCGAAAGTTGAATAAATCTGGTTTCAGCTGTAGTAATTCCTACCTGGAATGCTATCGAGGTCTTTCCGGCACCAGACAGACCTGTCAACCACACGGTGCATCCTCGGAATCCTCGTAATTTCCCCAGGGTTTGACCTCTTTTAGCCCTCGACACGTGATGAGCCTGTGCTGAGACGTTTGCACAAGTCTACAATGAATAATCAATATATTCATCATCTCTCAATTCCCACAAACTTTATACAATTATCCTTATCTCAAAGCTGCGATAATTTTCAAGCTGAACAAATATTTTTCATCAGAAAATTCCAGAATCTTATCTCCACCTCAATAGCCAAATTACCTAGAAATCTCTTATATCTCTATTTTTATTCCTATTTACATGAAACTCAAATTTTCGTAAATGAAATCTAATCTGTACTGATAAATATCTCTATAAATTTCCTCAATCCCTCATTAAATGATTGACGCACGATTCATTAATTGATAAAAATAAAAAATTCAATAATTGATTTAACAATTAAAAATTTGTCCAATTGAATTCCCAGTGATCGTAATAAATAGCAATTCTTTTTGAAATTGAAGATAAAATATAAAAAATGTAGAGAAAACGAAAAATTCGTTTTTCAATTTATCAAAATAATAAAAAAAAAAAAATCATGAACATTGGCTGGACTACAAAATATAATAATAATAATACTAATAATAATAGGATATATAATAAATAAAATAAGTGAAGTAAAACGAAAATTGAATTTACCGTCATCATTCGTTTACTCGTCATGTCAGTATTTCCTGGAAGGGTAGCAGGTAGATATTTAACTGAACGAGCAGTACGTGGCAGTAAAATAGCCGAAGGGGTGGTGCAGTCGACCGGAGCTATTCCCCAGAATCTAGAAAATATTGGAGATGAGAGATCGAAGGATGCACCGAGACTGAGTAGTTGACGTTTGTAAACCGATGGAAAATACCACCTCCCATGTCAGACCTCCACATCTGCACGAATACTTGGAATACTGGCATCAGTAAATTCTCTCGCTCTTTTACTGGGCGCCTCCATTGCGTCAGGGCCAATGACTGATCGACCCGTTGAGGGGCATTTCAAATCAGGACCCAATTGCGCACGCTCTTTTTTTTTTTACCGTTTACCGCTTATCAGCGAAATTTTTGCGGTGAAATTGAGTGCATCACCTACATACGAGAGAAACAACTCCGTAATTTCGTTGTTTCATTGTCGTAATTATATTTTACTGCAATTCCTCTTTTTAGTTATGAATATTTAATTTTATGCGCCTTTGCTGATTTATTTTTGATTTATTTTTATCTTGATACCTTTTGGAGAAGGAAAATTGAAGGAGGAGAAAATTGAAATTTTTTTATTGAAATAATTGTTTATTAAAAATAAAAGGGAATTCTCATCTGGAATTGATCATTTATGCATAGAAGCCCCTGGATTTATATTTCTAAAATTTTCAGCATTCGGAGGGAGGAGTTCTAAAAATAAAGAGAGGAGAAACATCTGTTCGAGATTTCACTGAAGTATAGAAAGTAAAATGCAATTTCCTTCGGGAATTGATCATTTCCCCCCAGAAATTCCTCCCGTTTTATTATTAAAATATTGAATATATTAAAAAATTAATTAATTGTATGATTAATTCTCCAGAAAATTGGTGCCAATAAAAATAATACAAACGATTAAAAAACAGAAATAATTTTTTGGTAAATATAAAAATGAATCTGTTTTAGAGAAAAAGTTATTAAAAAATTGAAGGGAAATTGTTAGTGCCCGCAAAAAAGGACGATCATGCGTCATAAAATCGTTGTGCACTGACAATATTGTATTTTTTATCTCTAGTGCTCTCGACTCGAAGAAGATTCGTGTTGGGATGATTGGAAAGTAAATAAACAAAGCTGTCGATGAGGTTCGATTTATCGATACTTCCCATCAGTTTGACGGAGTACGTGGGACTTCCCACGGGTCCGAAGACGTCGTCGACTTCCCCGAGGAGTACGTACTCCGGATTTGAATCATCCTCCAGGGATGAGGGGAGAACAACGAAGACTGGAGTATCAATGTCCAGGAAAACTGCATTGCTCGTCGCCTGGACGAGGGCCAGATGCATCGATTCTATGATGTTCTCCACTTTTCCGAATACGTGGTAAATACCAGGTGATTCGATCTTCAAGGTCGTTATTCCAGGAAGGAGAGACAATACGCAATCCCCTGGTGTTGGCTGCTCCTCCATTCTGCATTGTCAATAATCAATTCAGAACAGTATTCGAAGAATATCTCGGAATCTAAGAGAGATGAAAAAATTTTTTATGGAATCTTTTTTGCAGCTCTCATTTCGAGCTACGAAAAAGGTTTTAACAAAAATTTCGATATCTCTCTTAAATTCGGAGAAAACTGCAATGAGAATCAAGTCGACTGCGTTCGCGTTATTTCTTTGGGGTTCATGGAATTTCTTTGGATTTTATCTGCAAGAGGAATTCACGGCTTTGAAGAAAATTTATCTACTCACAGTTCAATGACATTCGAATTCTCATCCACAGCTTCATCTTTTGTTTTGGAACACGAGGGATTATTACTGGCTGATATATTTTTTTCCTCGCAGATTGAAAAATTTTCTGGATTAATGGACTCCATGATATTGTCCGTTCTCGTTCACAGAGAATTAATAGACTTTGCAATTGAATGACAAATCTTTCATCAATTTCAGTTTATTGCACTTTTGTTCTCGTCCTTTGTCCTCTATCACACGATATCAAAACAAACCGATGGAGAGCGAAACGAGTAACAAAAGAACACAATGTAAATCAATTCAAATATTTTTTATAATTGTTATTCAAATAACCATTGAAACTCGCATAAAAATAATTATATATTTTAAACAATTTTTTAAACTCTAAATTCAAAATTTATTATTTCCATTTCCGGAAGTCGACGAACGCGGGAAATGGGGGATATTTCAAAAATGGAAAATTGAGAGATCAATCAATCAATCAAATAATTTACTCCATAAAGATGTGGAAATGAGGAGTGAAGAGACGAGAGTGGAATGGAATTAATTTTTATTCGAGAATTTGGATTTATCTCAAAAGCTGTAGAAAGAACTAAAAGAATTCCTCAGAGAGTCATAACCGTCATAACCAGTGGAATTCTTAACCTAGAGGTAATGTTTACAGCCCCAGAGATTGTGAAAGTAGAAATTAAATTGCAATAAACAAATACACATGTCGACAATGCGAAACAGTAGATTTTTCCTCCTGAACGTAAATAGACTGCATAAATCATCTGTCATTCTCAGAAGATGTAAAAGCGACAAGGTGAGAGCCTGAGTAATTACGATTAATATTCCTCATGACTCTAATTACGAGTAATTGAATAGTGGCTGATCCACAGGCCTCGAAGGGAGATATTAATTATCCAGTGAGGATTTTGTCTGGAATCCAACCAACAGGAACGATTCACTTGGGGAATTATTTAGGAGCTGTAAAGGAATGGATTCGATATCAAGACCTCCACGAGGACGTCCTCTGGAGCATCGTGGATATGCACGCAATTACGGCCCCGCAGGTACCCCAATTAACCAATTTAATTAATTATCCGAGGAATTAATCTCAAAATTGAAACCATTTACCAAAAATTTTTTCTGGCGAATTTCAAGGGCAAAAAAAGTCTCGTAAAGATTTTCCATCAATGCCTGATTTTGGAGATCATTCCGGTTTTTTGCTGATGGTGAATTTTTTTTGTCGAGCAGGATCCGAGAGAATTACGCGATAGCGTGATAAAAATCACTGCGACTCTTTTAGCTTGTGGGATTGATCCATCCAGGAGTATTCTTTTTCAACAATCCACGGTCCCCATGCACGCTGAGTTGGCCTGGGTCTTGGGATGCATGACGACCATGTCCAGACTAGCTCAGCAGCCTCAGTTTAAAGAGAAAAGTGAAAAACTCAAGGATATTCCCCTGGGATTATTCACGTACCCAGTGCTCCAAGCTGCTGATATTCTCCTTTACAAAGCCACTCATGTACCTGTGGGAGAAGATCAGATTCAGCACCTGCAATTGGCTCAACATACAGCTCAATTCTTCAACGTCAAGTATGGAAATACGTTTCCAATGCCTGAACCACTCATTAATCGTCAGTAATTATTTTTTTATATTTTTCAATGAGACATTGAATTTTTCGTGAATTTCATTTCGATTTTCAGAGTCAAGTGGTCGAATAAAGTCCCTGCGTGAGCCGACGAAGAAGATGTCCAAGTCATCAGAGTACAAGAGAAGCAGGATAAACCTGGTGGATCCTCCGGAGATAATTTTGGAGTACTTGAAAAAATCAGTGACGGATTTCACTTCAGAAGTGACTTACGATCCAGAGGTGCGTCCAGGGGTGTCGAACCTCGTGACAATCCACTCGATATTGACCGACAGAACTCCCCAGGAGATCTGCAATGAGGCGAGGGGCCTGAATACAGGGCAGTACAAGCTGCAGCTTGCGGAGGTTGTCATTGAGAAATTGAGGCCCATCAGGGAGAGGTATCAGGAGCTATTGAACGATCCTGGGCACCTCCAGGAGGTCCTCAGAAGTGGAACTGAGAGGGCAGCGGAGAAAGCCATGAGTACCTGGTGTGAAGTCAGGAAAAAAATCGGATTTTCTGGAGGGATTTCATCGGCGGGGAGGCAGATGGAGGGGAGGACACACGTGAAATCTGTTTGATTTTTTTTTATAATTTATTAAAAAAATAATTTAATTTTAATTGAGCTGAAAAACGAAATTTGATAACAGGAGAATAAAAAATTTAATCAAGTCGACTGCAGATTTCTATTCGTTTCTACTCTGAAGATCGATTACTAGTTTGCCTCTAAGGTGGCCCTGGGTGGCTCTCTCGTACGCCCTGGGGAGTTCCTCGAAGGGGTATACCTTCTTCACCACTGGAGTGATTTTTCCATCCTCCACGAGTTCCTGGAGTGTTTTCATTCCCGCTGAGCAAGGGGCAAAAAATCCCCACTTTACGAAACTCTTGTTCTCTTTTAAAGGAATATTGTACTTCAGGAGGTCTGCGAGGTTCTTGAAGGCTCCCCCGACGTACCCCAGTTCGTCCACGTTCCTCAGGAGAGGAGAGTTGAGAGTTATGTACGTCCCGCACTCGAATCCCTTCTGTCTCACCAGCTCTGGACCCTGATTTGCACAGTCCAGTATGATTTCATACCTGTGAATTATTCATCTTCAATATTTCAGCGATCGCTCGGTTTATCGAAAAAACAATTATTACATTTTTTGTAGGAAATGTCATAAACTAAAAAAAATTCTGATTTAGGAATTATTCATGAAATATCACGAGACATTTAGACATTGGGAATTCGTGACTCACGGTCCTTCGTTTTTAATCAAGTCATCAGAGTCCTCGGCCTTGTAGTCAATGACAACGTCAGCTCCCAGGTTCTCCAGGACGTTGACAGCATCACTATTGCACGTGGTGATGACCTGCATGTGCCAGGCCTTCGCGAGTTGAATTGCAAGAGTTCCTACTCCTCCAGAACCTCCAAGAATCAATATTCTCTTGTTCAGAATCGTTGGAAGCGAAGTTTTGTAGCACAAACCTCCGGTGATCCATAACGCAGACCAGGCGGTCAATCCTGCGTATGGAATACTCGCAGCTTCAATGTAGGACAGCATTTTGGGCCTGAGACGTACCTGAAACAAATGAAATCATTGAATTTATTGATCAGAAATTAAATGGGGGAAAGAGTAAATTCTGTGATGACAAATAAATGAAATAATTTGTAAATTGGAATTTTTGGGGGAGGAATTGTAATCACCAGATCGTGACTGACGACTACATGAGTGGCATGACACCCCTGGAGCTCCACAGGTACCACCCCCCACACCTCATCCCCTAATTTGAGAGATTCATCTCGAATTCCATGACCCTTTCCTACGACGACACCGGAGAAATCTCGACCCATCGTTAGAGGAAATTCGATATCAGTCTTCAGATTCTTCGCTTTTCTCAAGAGGTTCAGCACTTTTGCTCCATAACCATCTGCAAGAATTTATTTATTTAAACAACATTAATGAAATTTATTTGTAATTCTCGAGTGAATTGACTCACGCAACATGTCAACGTCGATGGGATTGACACTGGCAGCTTGAACCTGAACAAGAACATCAGTTGGCCTTGAGATAACCGGCATCCTGACACTCGCCAGCTTCAGCTCCTTCGTGTCCCCGTAGGTGTGAATCTGCCAGGACTGCATCCTCTCGGGATTCTCCTTCATCCTCGTCGCAGGTTTTGACACATTTCGATATTGCGCTTTGAATTTTGTCTTGGGGATTAACCGACGATACATCGTGTCTTCAATCACTAACGAATTATCAACAGCTGTGGCCCAAGCCTTCGATTTTTTACTGGTCGATTGTCTTCTGTCAATTATTCATCGATCTATCGCTATTTCATCGCCACTCACACGATTTTTCTCCAGTTTTTCCATCAACTCAGGAAATTCATTTCTTCTCCCATTTATTCACTCGTCCCACGTCAATTTATTCATCTATTCAATTACTTTCAATCAATTATCCCTAATGAATTTATTTGGAAGAAATAATTAGGGGAGTATTATGTGCAAATATTCGTATATAATTATCATTGCGTTGTGTAAATTTATTTGGCAGAAGTAATAATTATTTTCTCTTCAATATATTTATTTTGGGAATTGGGGAGTGCTTCCCTCTACAAAGGGATAAATTCAGTTGCAAAATTAAAAAATGCAATCAAAAATTAATTTTTTATTTTCCAGTGAAACCCTAAAAATATGAAATTGTTAATTATTTTGAATAATTAATTTGTTGCTTTAACTAATCCATCATTTTATTGTTTATTTACAATTTAACTGGTTGCAATGGCAGACTGTTCATGACGTCGAAAGTTTGTCGAAATGCCTCTTGAAAAGACTGCAGTGCGTAATTGAAACAGTACTCGACGTAATTGACGTCTTCGTTATCCTCGTAGTAGATATTCTCGTAGAACGCCTGAACGATAATTATCAGGAAGTAAATAGCGATTCCACACAGAACTGAAAAAAAAATCCATCAATAGATCGGATAAAAAAGACTCCAGAGATATTTCCAGTAATTTCAATTTCCACGGTAAATAAATTCCAAATAAATATCACCAAGTCCTCACCAAAAGTCCTGACCTTGGGGATTTTCCTCAGACTCTCGCATTTCTTCAATTCTTCCCCCTCTACGACAGGAGTAAAAGGGAAAGAATTATTTCCACAATTCTCTGGAATTTCCAGTGATCCCTTGACATTGATTTCGTCAGATTTCCCGAGGAATTCCCTCGTATTATTGATCATGGAGGAGAGAACAGTGCAGTGTTCCAGGGTCCTGACCTCGAGGGATTCCGAGGATCTCCTCCTCTTGGTCTCAGGTGCCCCCATCCTCTCGTGATTATCGAATCTCGGAGTCTCGCCCCTGGAATTTCTCCGTGAAAAAATATAATTCTCCCAGTAATTCTTCATCAGCAAATCTTGGGTCTCTACTGGAATCCTCTCATCACTGGAATTTGAGGGCTGCGATAAATTCTCTAATTTATTTCCATCATTTCTGTTGCCCTGGGAACTACTGTCGTCAGTCATTCTCTCGTTGTCTACGACTTCTGAATCCCCAGATTCAAATTTTTGGAGAACTTTCGGGTGATCGGGGGAATTTTTACCCTGGGATTCGCACTGGGGGTAGTGGATTGATAACTGGGGTGTCACGTCGAATTTTCCGCGGGGTTGAGGGGATATCTCGTAACTCATCGTCGCCAGGGGTATGAATACCTTATTTGTCCCCTGGAAAACCAGTAAAAAAATTATAAATCATCAAAAAAATAATTGCCAAAGCCCCTCTACGTAAAATCAAATATTCAGCAATAAATTTTTCCAGGAAATCCATGAGATAATCTTGACAATAAAAAATATTTACTCGAGAATCACAAGATTCCTCTGACTGCACATTGATGGAGGCATTGGATACGATCGTGAGTTTCGAAATGGAAATGGGATTTTTCAAATCCTCGGAATTCTCTACCTCGGATTTTTCGATAACTCTCGAATCACCTCGCTCGACTGATTGAATTCCCATTGTTATTTTATCCCTCGAATCCACTTCACATCCCTCCAATCCTGATAAATCTACTGGTGCTGTTTGTGTTGCACTCTCAATCCTCTTCAGCTTCATCGGATTGCCTTTACACTGGATTAAATCCCAGTTATTCCTGAAAACTTCGCCACCCGGAGAATTTAATTCTGCTGAATTACCTGGTGAATCTGGTGCTGGTTGTTTCATCGATGTTACTCTGGTAATATTAATGAATTATTGTTTTTAAAATTCAATTAAGAATTAATTCATCTATTTTAAATGTCACGTAGTGGAATCCCATGATTACGAAATTAATTCCATAATTATCTGAAAATGAATGTCTTTATTTTTTTTTAAGATGAAAATTCACTTTTTAAATCGAGGATCCAGGCACCCAGGTCGTCTCCTCGGGGGATAATGTTGAGGGGAGACTCTTGGGTATTGATAATCGAAAACGGTTCTCTCGTAATTTTTTTCATTAGAGGTGATGGAGTGTGGTCGACTGATGGAGTGACTTCTCCTGGGTGTTCCACCAAGGAAGACGTCGCAAATAGGTTCACTGATGTCTGAAATATTGTCTGTGATCCTACGAGCTGAAATTTTGGGCCACAATTGCTCTGACGATCTGAAATTGTTCTTCTCCGACGAGAAATTTTCATTATTCACTTTCATGCTGGAGCGAAGAAAGGAGGAGTCGTCGTGACTCACTTCGAAGTGATTTAACATCGGGGGATTTTTTTTTTAGATGAAAACTCGGAGGAATAATAGGTTCAGTGTGAAATGTCAGTGGGGGACCATGAGTTCCTCATCGCGTGAACGTAGCTATTAACAAATTTTCTTCAAAATTTAATTGATAATTGAATAAAGCAACTTTAGTTGTATAATCTGACTATATTTTTTTCTCTCAACGATTCAATAAGTATTTACAATAAATTTACAGGTATTTAGGAACGATAAACTCTAGATCCTAGGAATGGTATTTTTCGAATGGAAATTAACATCGACACCTTAAGCCTAGGCTTACTCCCTACCGATAATTCTCTTATTCTTTTAATAATTCTTATATCACAACAAGAAGCATCGTAATGATAAAGTCCCTTTAGAAATGCAACGATTCCATTGTTGAAAATTAAATTCATCAAAAAACTGTGAAAACAATCATGTTTGTTAGCAGAAAATCACTTTCACCTCTTCTCTTATCATTTATCCATTTTTTTTTTCATATTTTGTTGTTTCAATAATTGTTTTTATTGTGCGAGCAATCTTTAGTCTTCCAAGGAAGGCGAAAAATCAAGCAGTCTCAAATGATTGATTAAAAGTAGAATTGTACATTGATGTCTCACGTCTCTAATTATTTTTAAAACATTTTATAATCGAAAATTCATTACCAATTGTAGAAAAATATGTTCCTCGACGTCGCAATACATTTAGATGATTTTTTTTTTGTAGGTATTATTTTGGATTTTTCTCATTGACTAGATTTTATAGACAATTTGTGGAGAGTCGATTTAATTAATTAAATTCCATGACAGCTGTGACATTACAATATTCTGTAGGAAAGTGGCAAAACGTGAAAATTTCACACATTTTAAGATAATCCGTTCGTTTAGTAAAATGTAAAATTCTTTAGTCTCCCTCTTTGACATTTTTCCACTCCTCTACCGAATCCCTCATTAAAGGATTAATCAACACTTGAACATTTTTTTTACTCAATTAATTTAGGAGTCTTGGTCTGGATTAGCAACATTTTGATCATTTCCCTCGACGAATTACATAAATATCTCACTGACAGTGTCTTCAAGTAATTACAATTAATCTAAGTTTGTGTAAATTATATTCTTGTAAGTACGAAATTATTAACGCTCGCAGTTAAGCACTGGAATACTAACAGCATTCGAAACTCAGTCCCCAGAATAACGCAACGCAACCAGTACTAAAGCTCGGGATATGCAATTACTTAAAACAATTACTCAAATCACATTGACAATTACCTTTGACCCTTTAGCTGTTAATTTCCCAAATAAATTGTGGGAGCTGCTGCTACTATGCAAATTAATCGGAAATAACTTGAGTTTGGAGGCAGCTCTATCGAAGTTAAATTCAAACGAAACTCCTGCATTTGATAACTCGGAATGCAATTTTATTGTCTTAAGCCTCATGATCCTCCCCGTGATTAATACCGATGAGAGATTCAGTTTGTTCGGCCTCCAAGTCAGGAATCCTGAGAAAAATCATCAACCAAATCACAAAATTAAATAAATGACAAAAGTCCAACAATTCGATTCCACAAATAGTCAAGTCTTACCTCACAGTTCGACTCTTCTTGAACAACCAGGAGTCAAAGCTCTTGATCAAATCCATAACCGGGTCCCAATTATCGTAATGCGACAGCAGAGAAACTGTGACGAATGCCAGTACCATGGGTACCATACCGAGATAAAAAACACATGAATACTCGACATTCTTGAGAAGTACATCAGCAATCATGGACATGGGCATGGAGAGGCTGACAGCTAGTGTAGCCAGAAGAGAAGACGTCAGGAAGCATCCCCTGAGACGATAAAAATCCCAGAAGGCCACCAATAAATGAATTATAAAGACGAAAATCATGCGAATAAATTAAAAAATTGAATTTCACTCACCACAACCACAAAACTTCACTGAGAACAGTCCCAATGAGTCCATTGATGATAAGAAATGTCCACTGATGGCTGTTAGGCCACTCGAACTCCTCCCAATGCCCATAATGAAGAATAAAAAATAATGGCCACAGTAGAATTAAATTAAAAAGCCCAACAAATCCAAAAAACATGGGAATATCCATACGATCCTCATGATCGACTTTTCTCTTCAAAAAAACGATGTACGCAGCGTAGAAAAATGCACTGACTAGAGCCAATATTATTCCTGGTGGATCTCCCTTGCTCTCCATGTGCATATCAGACAGCACCACCAGTGCTAGACCAAAAATACTGACACCAACAGCAACGAGTTTCGACAGCGTGAACTTATCTTTGCTGTTGCTCGGAAAGAATGTCGCAAGAAATAATGTGAAGAGACTCGACGTTGACGATAATACTGTCACCATTCCAGCTTCAATCTCAGCCAGGGATATTTGGAATGTGTAATTAGCCAGAAATAACTGCAACCAAGAAATTGAAATAATTAAAACATTTCTATTTTTGTTTAATACTTTCGAGTGAATAAAATGCAAATTTTTATGAGTGACAACTCACGAGAAAGCAAAACATCAGTGCTATTTTCGCGACTTCCTGGATGGAGAATTTGTGCGCCTGTCTTCTAGCGTGTTCACCAGCCCAAACACTTGCCTGATAACTGAGCCTCGCAAAAAGTGCTTCAGTAGCATCGCTCTCAGACATGTGTCTTACTTCAGCCAATTTGCTGAATCTCACACCACGAATCGATGAATCATCGCTCTCTGTTCCCGATGATCTGTCGTAATGATCTGGTTTTTTTATTGGAACAAATGTGGGATCACTGAGACTGGTATTGGCTTCCGAGTAAAAATTATCGTCCTCGATATTTGGATCTATGAACATGTAAGTTGTGGGCTTGTTGCACTGGTCTCTCCAGGGCGGCCAGAAGCACAGCCCCAAGAGGTAAAGAGTGAACATCGAGGTGTTGACGTAGGTACTGAAGAATGGCTTCTCGAATGACGCTTCTTTGTAGACGTACTGCGAATTTAAATTCCAACTGATAATTTTTTATTAAATATTTCAATGCCAGAGAACTGAATTCAGTAATTTGACATTTTGTTGAATGATTGATTATCTTGACGACGAGTGTTTTTGTGAGGAAAATTCAATATTTATTTTCAATTTAATTATTATACCTTAGTCATCTCGGAGCTGGATACCCAAATGATATCCACAAGAAGCAGAACGAGAAGTCCCAGTACCAGCCTCTGGGACTTGTTCATCATTGCTGCCAATCTATGGGGATCCTCCGTCATCCCGTTTTGCCTCCTCTGTCGCAATTCCACCGAGCAACTCATCAATTCTCGATCAATTATCGATTATGAGTGATTAAAACTCATTAGTGTGCTGCATCTCGTCTGCAACAAGCTCCCACACCCATTAAAATCCCGAAAACAACTCTAATTCATTTTAATAACATCTATTCGCTGAATAAAAGGCATAATAATTTCCTCAGACCAGAAAAAAAATTTCTCGTTGAAAATCAAATCACGTGGAACTCCATCTGCTACTCATTTGAAAGCCCCAAGGTCTTCATTTTATCCTGTCTGATAACAAAAGAAATAAAACCCATCTGTTATCTTCAGTTTCCGCCCAGCTGAAGCTCTCAACTCGATTATTTCCTGAGAGTTAAAAAAAATCCTACAAAAATCCCACGAACGAACTACAAAAAATGTTTAAAAAATTGAACCTGTCAAACGCATTTCCCCTGGAATTTTCACGTTGATCTCCAGAAATAAATGAATTCCCTGGTCTCGAGAGTTTATTTATTTATAAAAAAAATGTTGACAAACATGAAATAAATAGAGCATAAGCTATTCGTAGGGGAAAATTAGAAGGGGATGTTAGGTGGACAGCAATGGATTTAGTAAATAATTTAATGAACTGAATAATCAGTTGGAGGATGACTCCAAGGATTTCAGTGGCTTCTTGATGATTTAAAAAATCATGACTCACCTGAGTAATATCCACTGACACCAGTTATGTCATAATTGATCAATCGCATTGTCTACATCCTTAGATGGGCCTTGACAATCAGGATTGACTCGATGGTGTGTCGCTATCGATGAATGACAACAATGATAAAGAAAAATTTACACTTTAAAATGACACTTCACCTCGGATGGAATATTTTCCTGCATTCGTGGCCTATTGTTTCACCGGATAACACGAACACAATTGTGCAATTGTGCAGCCATGTTGGGGTGATGACATTTGTTGGTTCATAGAGGCACCGGTGGAGTGGCGCGAACGCCAGAAATTTGAAATTTCAATTTAAAAAAATCGAAATGATTTTGAAAAATCACAGCTAGCGATTATTTAATCATTTTTAACAATCAGGATCAATAAACAATATAATTCCAGTGATTCATTATTATTATTTCCATTGTTTAATTAATCAAGAGTCTGACGACCTCGATAAATGATTTTTTATTATTCCACTTGTTTTATTACATGTCTTATGGTTTTTATTATTTATTTATTTATGTATGGGGGTGTCATTCCAGGGGATTTATAAATATTTAACAAAATATTTAAGTTTTATGTAGTTTCATGGAGATATGGAGTTGCATGGACATACCTTTGTCGACGCGTTGTCAGGGTAACAATGAGGATAACACACTCCAGCAACAATAACTTGACAGGGTCTCATTGTCATCAAGTCATGTCGAGATAATTAACGGGGGGAGGTATCAAGAGGTATTCATACATCTGTTAAATGGCGAATAATACTCTGAGCAATGGTGGAGTGCCCCAACACTCGGCGAATCGAAGGAGTGACAGATCAGTTGACAAGTCGAAAAAAGGTTCGCAGAGTTTATTTAAAAATTTATCAAAATCCCTCATCAATGAATTAATTAAACATATATTGTATATGAGTGTTAATATGCCAGATAATAAATGGATATACAACAGGTTTTGATTTTTTAATAATTTTCGGGTGAATTGATAATATTTTTTAATGTATAACCGTACATGTTTATTATTTTGTGAATGTATTGAATTATTAATTATATATTTTATAGTTTTATGGAATGAGGACTTCGGGGGTTCTAGTGATTCAGGTTTTATTAAAATTTTTTATCGGACTCCAGTGGAAATATCCACGAGAGAATAAATTCGTGAGTTCGTTACAGATTTTTCCTCATGAAGTGTTTTTCCTCAATCGCAACTCCCGTTATTCATTTTATCATTGTCATCGAGGGTTTCTTGCTGCAAAGTTTATCAGGAGCTTTCGTGCATGAGATATTTAAATAGAAAAACCCGGAGTTTTTATCATAAATTCATATCAAACTTTTTTTTCAAATAAAAATTGCCGCATAATACCATCCACACGTGTTACCTTTCCCACCGCAATTTCAGGTTCAATTTTCCTTCAGTTTTTTATTCACGTTCATCGAATTACTCTCGGGGAATTTAATTATCTAATCCACTCAAAAAAATATAAAATAATTTCAGAAAAACTATAATTTTATATGAATGGAAACTGAACGGCTAAACACTCTCTGGAAATTATCGGTTATTTTTATCGATGAAATGCATTTTTCCGCTTTCAACACCGAGCTATTATTTATTTTCCCATTGTACTCTATTTGTCGAGGAAAATATTGAATTGGGGGTTTGAAAGAGATGTATTGAATCGTTTTCATCCCGAAAACAAAGTCGAGAAATCATAAAGTGAATGAAAAAGCAACAAATCAGTCGACCCGAGTTTTAATCGAATTTTCTGTTTATCAATCGATTTTCCAGATATTCCCGCCATCGAGTGCCGAAATTGGTTGCTCCATCGTCATTACACGCGTCATGAATACAGAATAGCAAAATTTTTAATTGATCAGGAATTAATGAACTCCCATGGACACAATGAGTACGCGAGTTATTTAAAGGTACCGCAAAAATAAAAGAAAATAAAAATTAATTATTCGAATTACCGCTTAAAATGACTGTTTAATTATTTTTCAATTCATTACATGGATATAATAAATCCAATTAATTGTTCTATCAATTAATACTTGAAGTACTCGAATTGTTTATATTTTATTGAATTTTTTAGGGATTAATTCTCCGACGAGAGGGGAAAGTTCAAGTGTCTCTCGATTGCTTTCAAAATTGTTACAATGTTAATTCCACAAACGTGAATAACGTTAAACAAATAGCTAAATCCCTGTGAGTACTTCCTATAAAAATCTGCGAGAAACAATATAAACAAATTACCTAGTCATGCAATTATTTATTGAAGATTTCTCCTGGGGAGTCACAAAAGAGCAGTCGACGCGTACCTAGAGGCCGGAAGAATGTCCCCATCGCCCGATTGGGAGATTCATCACAGTCTGGGTAAAAATTTATCAACAATTATATTAAAAACAACAACAATTTCTCGGATGCATGTCCAAAAAATCGTGGGAAAATTCAATCGAAAACTCCGGAATTCAAATTCACGCTTTCATGTCACTTGATAATTTAATTGTTTCAATAACGAGATTATTTAATCAGAATAACAATTATTTGAGTAGGTTCATTAATTGTTAAAAATAAATCCACCGATATAATGGATTCAGTGCGAAATGTGGATTTATTCCGGAGGATCACTCCATTGATTCCCATAATTGTAACAAAAATGGGATTTAATTAAAAAGGCACGCTCAACGCCATTAATTAATCACTGTTCAATTACAGGCGAGTGCTACGTGAAATTAAATTTATCGGAGGACGCCAGGAGGGAGTTCAAGAGGTCGACGGAACTGACGAAGAACGAGATTCCCTATGTGTCGTTGGGACGTCTTCACGTCGAAGAGAATCGAGTCGACGATGCGATTGCAGTTTATTCAGCAGCACTCAAGTTAGTATTCTTACCCATAAAATCGTAAAAGAAACAATGGGACTCAAGAGAATTTAATTGAATGGAAGAGAACCCTCGATTTTCTCCAGAGACTTTTTAATAAAATCCCAGTCTGTCTGGACCTCCGATTTTTTATCTGAATTTCTTCAATTTCCTTCAAATTTCTTCAATCAAAATATCGAAATCCAAAAAAAACTTGCGTATTTTTATATTTTTAATTATTGATTGCTGTGGGTATGTGATAAACAATTTTGATGCTTTTTTTATTGGAGAGTTCTCAATGAAAATTCAAGTGCGAGGGGAAGTTTACAGCAAATAAAATTCTGTAGTGAAGCCGAGTAATTGGAGAAGATGTTGTGCGATGCACATGTCGGATAATTGCATATTTAATGCCAAGGTGTCTAGTTGAATTGAAATGAAGTTGCTGTGTGAGTAATCCCCGAGTAATTGGCGTACAAGTTCGACTTGCGAGGGTGCAAGAGTCACGAAGTATGATAAGACCGGCATTGCTCCCTGGTGCAGTAAATTGATGAGTTGAATTAATTCACTTGCAGGAATTCTTGTGAGAGCGAGGATGCTGCAATTGAGCTGGGGCTCGTGTACCTCGCCACTGGAGACATACAGCAAGCCTTTCAACAATTTGGAACTGTCCTGGCCCATTCCTCAATGTGCACCAGAGCAATTATTCCCATGGCGTACATCATCCAGGTGCTCCTCACTTTTAATTACCCAGCAACCGAATTATTGAATATATTGAAAGAAATAATTAACATTTTTTTGGGGATCCTGGCAGCTGAAAATGGCAGCTACTTCAATGCCAAGAATAAGATTGACTGAAATGTTTATAAATTTTTTATCATTTTGTAGAAAGTGGTGTTTTCACGTTATAATTTATGTTGATATTCTCGATATCGGAAAACTTGGACTTCTTTAAGTTTTCCGAGTGAAACTAAATTAGAGCATCACCTCCGTCATAATTATACACGTGGAAAATTAATTCACCACTTCCTGCATCCCCAGAATCACCAGGAGTACGACGTTGCACTATCCAAGTACAAAATTGCTGCTCAGATGCTTCCCGAGTCCTACCACTTGTGGAATAATATCGGCATGTGTCTGTACGGAAAGCAGAAAGTTGTTGCTGTAAGTTTATAACTTTATAATTCAGGGGCTGAAACCCAGGGAAATTTCCAATCTCAAATAGACGGCGGGCGGAGATTTTTATCCGATACGCACCGATACCTTCAGGAACTCATTCGGAAAACAAACTTTTAACTAAAAATATGTTCTTGGATTTACAACTATTTATCTTATTTACATTAAAAACCAATTCGCTCTTCTCCACTAATTAAAAATCATTAATAAATTTTAATCCCCAGAAATTTCTCAATTACGCAAAAATTTCCGAAAAAAAAAGAATCTCTTCGCATTATTTTCAACACTTGTTTGTTTCTTTGTTTAATAAAAAAATGAATTTGCGTTGGTAGTGGAGAATAAATGGCGAATTGAATGGAATAATGGAAGTGTTTTTTTTTTTTAGAGAAGGAAAAAAGGGAAAAGGGGAAAAATGGACTCGAGTCGCCCACCGGTGAACAAAAGAAAAAAGTGTCTGTGCCCTAAGTTTTAATGATAAAAGTTGTCTGAAGGCACGAGATGTTTCACGTTGTGTCTCACCATATTCCCAAGTGGTTGCAATATACTCTGAAAACTCCACTCCACCTTGACGGTTCCAATGGTGTCTTAAAGAATATCTAGAAATCCTGAGAATATAAAATAGAATTGTCAGAGGTTTCGCGACTATTCGAAAGAAAAATGCGGATAGCATTTTCACTTTTTATTGAAATATCTGTGGGATAAATGAGAATTCGGAGTCTTTGATATGAAAATTTTTCATCTTTCGATTCAGTCGGAAAAGAAAGGGAGAATTATTTTATCGGATTTAATTTTCCCAAGAAGTGATTTCAATAATTTCACAATTATTCTGGAATCGCTTTTTTCTGCCATTTGGAAAAAAAATGTGGAATGAATGAATTGCTTTGAAAAATTACAGGCAATCAGCTGTTTGAAGAGAGCTCATTACTTGAACCCAATGGCATTGCTTCCGGCATGCAATTTGGGACGAGTACTCCTGACCACTGGCCAGCCAGCATCAGCAGCAATTTACTTATGCTCTGCAGTCACAGCAGCTCCAAAAAATCCCCAACCCTACCTCCTCCTGGGAAGTAAGTATACCATTCACCTCCCCCAAATAACGCATTTATAAATTTACGAGACTGACATTTTACCCCGGATTAAACCAAATTTTTGGGTTGAACTTGAAAATTTGCATTTCGCATCGTAAATAGGAAAGACTGCGCATAATTTCTCGTGGGAATATTCTCTTGTACCAGAATTTTTCTGTTTATTTAATATTTTGCATAGCGGGCGACACATCTACGTGTTTGGAATAACGGATTTAAGGCGAATGGAAAAAGTAAAGTGAGAGTTTCTTGTGGAGTTTAATATTCTGACGATATTTCCAAGTCGTTTTGCGCTCCTATATTATTTCTATTTTTTTTTACATAATATTGTTAATATTCATTAAACATAATACCCTCCGCGATTTTTATGTTTCCCTAATACTTTTTCCAAAATTTCGAATTTTACAATTCCCATGAATACCTTCTCGATTTTTTTTTTGAATTTTCGAATTTTCCAATTTCGAATTTTCAAATTTCAGCGAACCATTAATATTCATTATTTCCAATTACACAATTACAATCATAATATCATAATTAGTTTTAATATAAGATTATTATAATTTAATTATAAAATTATCCCGGAAAAATGGAAAATTGTGGATGAAGTCAGAGACGTGGATTTTTTTAAATAGAAAAATTTTACGGGGAATTGTTTAATTATAAAAAAATGATAAAAAAAGTTTTATTTTCTGAACATGGCAAGTCGCCCTGAAAAAACTCGACGATTTGGAGGGATCGGAGAAGGCCCTGTCCAAAGCCCATTCGTTGACACCCCAGGATCCACTGACACTCATCAATTACGCGGTTATCCTGGAGGAACGAGGGAAAAAGGATCGGGCAAACGAGATCCTCTCAGACCTCAAGGACATTGCCGCCGTAACAACTGTTGAGCCCCAGGTAAATATAAAAATCCACATAAAAACGAATGAACACAACAGACAGAGAAGAAACCGAAATAAAAGTTTCATTCTCTGGACGATTAACAGAGCCATTCACTTTCTTTCTCTCATTTCTTATTTAGATCGTGGAAGCTGCCAGGAGTTTGTCGAGAAAACTTCTGGCCAACACCAGGATAACTGAAGACAAACGTTTGCTTAATGAAGACGAGGTTTGAATGGGAAATTTTATTGCAATTTATTCATTTACAGAATTTTTAACGACTCGCGAGAATTAATTCAACAGTCAAGTGGTGAGATTTTTTTTATGAATTCAACATAAATCCTGAATAATAATTAATGGATAATTTATGATTATAATTGAAGCTGCAACTGTAAAATTACTGTATGAATTGATAAAAATATACTTGTTGTTCAAAAATATTTGTAAACCCAAGGGAATGAAATATAAAATGGATTACAATTTTTCGCTGGATTTCCCCTTGGACAGTAATTAATTATCAAAACAGAATAATCAGTGGTTAATTGCTGTTTAATTACTCAAGAGCCCGATGGTCTCGATAATATATTCATCAACTCCAATTAATTACACCTTGGGGTAGTTGATGAGTATCGAATTGCCCCAGGAAGAAGTATCTCTATCGATTGCTTTTTGGTGGAAAATTCAACTCCTCGAATTGATGTCACGCAAAAGCAATACCGATACGCAGTTTTACTACTAAGAGCTCCAGGTGCAACCACATCTGGACCAAACGCACATCACGTTCTCTCATTTTCCTGGATATTTCTACATTCTTCTCTTCAGCTTTCCACCGCAATTTTTCTATTCTCTGGATGATGTTTTTTTTGTATTCGTTCACTCAATTCACCCGGCGGTTGAAAGGATTTTCCACAATTCTATTTTCCCTCCTCTTGACTTGATGTACACTTTTTCGATTTGAGTCTCTGATCTAATTGAGAGGAAACGTCTATTCTGGATGCCACGGATGAGAAACTAATGGGGAGAGACGGAATCGACGGGAAGCAATTGTCGAAATGAAATAAAGTCACTTTTCCACACGGTGGCATTATGGCGAGTCGATTCGGCCACCGTTTTTGCGGAATTACTCGGTACGTGAATGAGATGGTGCAATTTTTTATATGACCTTTTCTCTGGAGGATGATATTTCCTCGAAAAAAAGTTCCATACAAAATGGCGGTATTTCTATCATATTCCGAGATATTTCCTAAAAACCTCATTACCGAAATTAACTTTTTGTGACTTTTACATCTTATCGTTTCCATTGCGCAAGCGGATGAGAAAAATTAAAAAAAAAAGAAGAGACAAAAAATGTTCGCTGGGATTAAAATAAAATCACTTCCGGTCAGTGTCCATTAAGTGTTTTACGTGTGCAGACACTTCCTCCGCGGAATCCAATAATCTGAAAAAAAAAACAATTTTTTCCACTCTCCAGCTCGCGCCACATCGAATCCATCAACTCCAATTTTTCCAACCCCTCGTGCATTTTCCTCTCATTATTCATTTCATGCATTTAAAGATTTAAATAACACCAGAGATTACTCCATGAATACCAAATCTCTGAGAGACTGCAATCAAAATATTTGTCGTGCAGTTGACCTCATTAAAGCATAAATTCTAATTCTAGAATCCACTACGTTTTATGGAAAATTGTCCAGAAATTCTATCAAAAACCCACAGCCCTGAGAATTCAACATCAAAGGGCTTTCGTGTCTCATTATAAATATCACATAAATTACTGATAGAAATTGTTAATGAGGAAAATCTGATTTTTAAAATTAATTAATCGTCGAGAAAATTTCTGGTAAGTTCTTCTTTAAATAATCATCGATTTTCATTTTTCTCTATTTTTCCCGAAATAATTGTTATTAAAAATTATTATCATCACAATATTATTATTATTAATAATAATGACAATACAGAAAAATAAAAATCAGTGGATTATTCTGTAAATAAGAAATTTTTCACCAGAGATTTTACAGAATTCCAAATTTTTTTCGCTGTCATGAGAAAAACCGATTGGAAATCAAAGGATTGATCAAAGCCGATGAAGGAAGTGGACGTAAGCCTTCCCCGAGACATCCATATCACATGATTCATCTTCACATTCTCAACCGATTACTTTCATCTCCAGGAAGCAACACCCCTCGGTGAGTTCCAAGTTGTAATGCTCCAGTAACCCAGACAAATGGTTGTACACCACCTCCTGACTGGTTTGTGTATTCCATCCTCGTGCGATTCCATTCTCGTGATCCTCTCAGAAGGATTTGTTGGTGCGTGCAGAAGTTGAAGAATCGGATATCCAGGAATAGCTGGAAACTGGGAGGATACGAGTGGGTGGTGGGTTGAATAAGGGTTGATGTTTATGGACAAGTGGTTTTAATGGTTTTTATTAAATTTCGGAGATCTACAATTTTATATTATCTCTTGATCACACCAATCACTTGGACTTCCCCCTGGGCTCATTCGAGGAAAATCCGGGTGATTTTTCGTCGGGTATTCATTATTTTATCACAATATTCACATTTTTCTTTGTACAAATTTATCACTAGGTTAATATTTTTTTTAGAGATTTATACTGTACATTATCATTTTTACAGGTTTTATTTATTAAATTGTTGATGACGAGAGACTCCACTTTTGTCTCGAGAAATCCCTAGAATTTTTCTTACAATAAATTCTAATGATTCCTAAATATCCAGACGAAATTCGTTATTCGGAATTTGAAAAAAAATCTGGAAAAACCGCGGAAAATCACAGGAAAGAATTTCATAAAGAACCGAATGCGAATTGTTTAAACAATTTCGAGGATCTCAATTCGTTATTTCCAGTGAATTTCAGAAAGTCAAAAATTTCCAAACGTGAAACTCCCCCGAAATCCTGTGACAACAATAAAATATTCTCAGGATCTCCATCGACTACGAAAACCCAGAGCTTTAAAAAATGTTATATCCCCTCAGAATTTTTCATCCCCGAAAGGGGAAAAATTTTTCCACCCCATGTCGCTGGCTTCCACTGATAAAAACCCCCGAATATCACAACAAATATCAAAAATATTTCGTCCCCCAAAATCTCAACTGCGCGGCGCAAGAAAATATTTACAATAGCACGTATAAAAAACGATTAAATTCACCACGAATATATTTATAACAGATCAGCATAGAATTGCAAAATGGGGATTAATCAATTAATTCGTTGCCATGACATAATATTTCGGCTTGGTATGAATTTGATATTCAGAGGTGCATAAAATTGAAAAAATTGAAAATTGAAAAAATATTTTCCAAAAATCCCTGAAACATAATAATAACAACAATATCAATAATAATAATTTTGAATGAAAATTCTTTTTTTTTCGGTTTCGCTATGAAAAATAAAAAAACCAGATAAAAATGGATAAAAATTATTATCATTATTATTATTATTAATCGATTGACATTTTTTGAAAGAATTATCATGAAAAATATATTCTGGGAAGAGAGATGTATTAATTAAAGGATAATTAATTAAATTAAAGGATAATTAATTAAATTAAAAGATGTATTAATTAAAGGATTAAAGGATTATGTAATTAAAGGATAATTAATGAAGCCAACGATTTCATACTTTCGTAGTCGTGAAGACCCTGCGTTTGCATCATACGTAAGTACTCTGTACCTCAGTATGATTATTGGCTGGTTGCCACTTGTTCATTATCCTGGGCTTGAACAGCTGACCAAATGTCATCCGAAATTGCCTAGACATTGAGCAGTACAGGATAAAATTAATGGCGCCATTGAGAAGCGCCAGTATATCCATTATCTCCCCAAAGTTGTGATAACAATTGCGAAAGAAACAGTCACCAAGAATTCCGGATAGCAATCCGAGAACACCCTGGGGTATTTCAGTGACGAGAAACAGGAGGAGAACGGCAACTAGCATGCGAGTGGTGCGATCAGCTCTTCTCTCCGATTTTGATGGCCTCCTGGTGGGACCATCGCTGGTACACGTGTTGTAACCACGCAGCACCTGTTTACGACCTTTTGCTCTGCCACAGGAATTTTATTAAAAATTCATTAAAATAAATAAACATTCGCTTCGAGGAATTCATTCCTTAACATGAATTTTTTATCGAAAGATTTTTCCTTCCGAAAATTCCCGGGATTCCTCGGGAAATCCGTTGGAGTCAATATTTAACTGAATTATTTTTCCGGATTGTTCGGAAGTGAATTGAAGTGTCAGTACGTGATATTAAATTTCGGGAGAGCTCATCTTTTTTTATGTCATAAGTCAATCCTTTCTGGGATGGAATCCCCCGTTGAATAAATTCATTCTCACTCCGGGTTAAATTCGGAGATGGAATTGATATTTATGTGAGAAATTATTCATGAAGGGAGAAGGCCCAGGGGAAGTTTGAGCTTTTGGAGAGGAGTCTTAGTAGATGCGGTTCATCACCCAAGGGTTCGAGGCGAGATCGATAGATCTCCGTAGATATTCAAGACGAAACGAGATAAATAGAGGAAATCCACCGATTCTCATTATTTAAATAAATATAATCCAGGTGAACTAAAATATTCGGATGTAATAAACGAAAAATGAAAAATCTCAACGATTTTAATTGATTAAAAATTAATTGACGAATTCTAAGTGAATCAATGAATTTCCAGTGGATGGGTCATGGGTAATATTGGGATAAAAAAATAAAAGTACTCACTTGTAGAGGGCTTTTATCAGCCAGCAGCTGATGACAGTGAGTACTAAACAAGGTAGAAGCTTGACAACAACAGCTAATACCCAGAAATTAAGCTGATACAGGGCACCCTTTCCTGAGTAACTCGCAGCATCCACGTAGTACAGTATCTCCTCCTTGCCATCCTCAATAACCGGTTGTTTGTGTATCTGTGGAGAATACCGTCATCTTTTCTCATTTCGGTTAATTACACTCAAGAAATCCGCGGTCTTCTGAGGGGATTCCCCCTTTACTCCCACGGATTTTCGTGGGGTAATCAGTGATGAACCTTCTGCATAATTAATCACCCGGAATCCGCTGGATATTGCGTATTCGGAATAATTATTCTTCTCAATTAATCATTATTTATTCCATTTTGTTGGATTTTAATATTTTTTCCAGAAATTACTAGAATAATAATGAATAAATCATGAGAGATTAGAGAATAACTCGAGTTGATTTTTTTTTAATTAATGTTTAATTAGGAATGTTTAATTATTTTTTTTGTTTATTTAAATATGGAAGGTGTAAGGTGGGGAAATAGCTCGCGGGGATTTTGGAATGAAATTGAAGGATGGAATTATTATCGCAGTTTTGATAACTTTATGGGGATGAATAGAAAATACGACTCCATTCGCGCTAGTGGAAGGTCTCTCTTGTCTCGTCTTTGATACTGAATTCTACTCACTTCAAACACGAGAAAACTTGGGGCACAGGCAAATCCTGGGATTATAAAACTGCACCACAATGCCAGTCTGCATCTCCAGGCTGTGCACCAGGCGTGATTGTGCTGTGGAAATCTGGAGAGAATATTATAAAAAAAAATATTTAAACTTTTTCAAATCTCTGAAATTCTCACGATAATTTTCTAGTTCGATTTAATTTATTTACAAGGAATTGGAAAAATCGGAAAAATCAGGAGAAATCTAATAAATTATTTAAAAATTGGTAATGGATAATTAATGCAAATTGATTTATTGGGAATTTGAACAATTTAAAACGGAAAAATCGAAAAAAAATCGATTGGATTGAGGAAATATTCTAAAAAGCTTTCACACTTTATTTTCTGTCGTAAAAATGCAGTCGGAATTCGTCGCAGTTGAGTCAACAATAAAAATAAAACTAGAAAGAAGAAAATTCCAGACATTTATCCACGGGTGAGAGCTGTCATTGTTCCGATTGTGCCGGAGAAAATTTTGACAGCATCTCTCTATTTTCTCCTGTCGTCCCAGATATTCTTGTTTCACTTTGAAATATAGATTGAAAGTGCTATCGAGTTCTTGTTACTCAACGACGTAAGACGATATTTTAATAGTACACCTCGTTACACTAGGTGCCATCTCACCAAAGAAACGAAATATTTTCATCATATCCTAGACCTTTTTGAGACTTTTCATTCCTGGAACTCAATACGATGCACCCAATCTCCAATTCAGTAACGAAATGATGAACTGGAGTAAGTGCATTTTTTCTCGCGCACAATTTTCCCCGATATCTCAGAATTGAAGAGAGCTAGCGATTTTTTTATAGAAACATTTTTTATAGAAATTAATGAGATCTGGAAAAAAGGTATCTATGAAAAAATCGGTATGTCATGTCAATTTTGAGATATCGAGGAAAGACTGGCGTCCAAAAAAAATCACTTGTAGTTTATCATTTCACAATTTTTATTTATTCATAATTTATTATTAATGGATTAGTAATTGTGAATTATTCTGGCAATTGCGGAAAATTCTCGTCATTTCTGATCACTTGATTTATTTATGAGTGACTCGTTCACGATTTGCGGTAAAAATGCGCGCAGTGAATCGAACTTTTTTACTGTTTTGTTTTCATATCAGCTGTGCAGCCCCTTTTACACCCCATAAATCCGGAAGTGTCTGTTTTTCTCTCGTAATCAGTGTAAAACTCCCCCGCATGAAATATTATTTTTCTTTTTTTTTTCAGAAAAAATCGGATGAGGAATTTCTGTAATTATCTGTAAATTTCAGTTCGATAAAAAATAAATTCCGTTGTAAAATGCGAAAAGGGGATGACTCAACAATAAATAACGTAATAAATAACAATAAAAAATTATTTTTAGGATTTTTTATCTCAAAGCTCAAAATCAGGAGTTCAAAATTAAAAAAAATTACAACCCCTGGCCCCAAATTTTTTTCAACAGATGAATTATCTCTAATTCCCTCGTATTATTTCCGTCGTCACGTTTCTGATAAATAGAACCCGCGACACTGAATAATTAATTACGTTCTAATTTCCAGCGACGACCAAAAAATGTGTAAAAATTCCGGGGCGAAATCGATAAAAATTTCCATAAAAAATGAAAGCTCCCCTGAGATTCCCCTGAAACAGGTGTTAAGCTCCGACAATTCATTCTGAATTCTGAAAGCTCCGAGAGCTAATACCACCGGAGATTTATAGGAACTGAAAGTTTCTCAAGACTCAAGCGACAAAAAAAGAGAAGAAAAAATATTAATGAATCTTTCCATCAATCGAGAGTAAAATCCATTTGACTCGTACGGAAATTACTTGAATCCATATCTTTCTCATTCTCCTTTTTTCCCGAGACTTTTTCATCACTTGAAGCTAATTGCAGGATTTAAGGACTTCCTTCAAGTAATTACAAGCTTGAAGGTTTCCTGCTGCCTTTCACCAAAAGTTCCTGCTGCGGAATAAATTAATGTCCCCTGTACTTGATTGTCACCCCGTAAACAGCTAAAAATTGATATTTACCTTGAAGAACTTAATAATAAAATCAATGACTAAAAATAATTTTTCAGTGCGAGAAGAACGCAAGTATTTTTCGAATATTGTAATAATATTAAATTATTATTCAAATTATTTCGACTATTCAATTCGTTTCAACCATAGGAAATGGAAAAAAAAAATGGATTATCTCAGTGAAAGACGTGACTGACCTGATGGCGATGTACCTCCAGAGTGCCAGTGATAAGGTGAGTGCAATGCTGATAGTGTGAAGCAATTGAGCAAAATGCATGTGAAATAATACAAATACAGCTCCATAGTACGGAAATCTCTGGTGCTCGGGTAGAAGGAGGTACTCGTAAACGGCAAAAGGAATGTATTCGACCATGACGAGCATGTCAGCAGTAGCGAGACCAGTGAGTATTCGGTTGATGGGTGCCATCGCCATGTCCTTTCGAGTGAGGACCACGATGTTGAGGATGTTGGCGACTGTTCCGAATAAGCAAACCACCAGGGCAACGTATCCATGATAAATTCTGTACGAGAGTGCCAATTGGCGAATGTAACCACTGCAGTAGCACACCGTTTGGTACGTATTTATTGTATTGGCACTGTAATTGTTCATGTAATCGAGGTCCTCCTCGGTGATGTTGAAGCTGTCCAGGATGTGGGTGTAGTTCTTCAGGTGATGCATCGCGGTGTTGCTTCGCAGGTAGTCGACTTCCAGAAGGGATGAAGCATTCAGTGAGTCATTTCTTAAAGTACCTTCGGGGAAGAGCATCCTCTCAAGAACTCCAGGATACGTCGGCAAGGCGTCGGAGAGCTGCGGAAATTTTCGATATTTCAATGACCATTACATAAACCCGAATAAATCGAGAAATATTGATTTTTGGAGGAAATTTAATGAGCACTTTTTTGTGGGGAATTTTGTTGGCTACAAAAAAGGATTATGATGTTTTTGTCGATGGTTTTCGAGATTTTTATTTATTCGCAGATTACGGGTGGATGGATATATTCGAAAAACAATCCCAACGTCACGAAAATTAAAATAATTCTCATGTATATTAAAAATATCTACATTAAAATATTTATATTAACTTAATTAAATCGTCAGAAAAAAATTTATGTAAATATTTATATTGCCATGTAAATATGGAGATCAGTAAAAATATTAATGTATAATATTTTTTAATGTTTTATATGGGAATATTTTGATAATAATTTTTCTCAACATTTCGCTTCTCTGGATTTCTCAGTATATTTACAGTCTAGTACTTTCCCTCGGTACTGGGGTTTCTAATTACATTAAACTCAATGGTATCAGTGATTCTGACACTGCAATCTGCATCTGACAGCTCAGGTAACGGTTACACAATATTTACTATGAATTTCAATTGATTAAATGAAGTACAAGGGAAGAAAATTATCGCCGAAACAAAACGTTTTCTTGCGCCAGCTGTTAAATACGTCATCATCACCTCAAACGTTTATTTTCGATTGAAGATTTATTCCTGAGATCGTTTATTCGCAATTATTATTGTCGTAAACGAGTGGGTGGTAATTTATTGAATGGAGAATTCGGGGAATTGATGAATAATTGGTTGGAATTTTTTTAGGCAAGCGGAAAAATTGAAATCTGGATTGAATCGGATTACAATTTTTTTTTGCAGAATTCTGGTGAATTTTTTGGCCTCAAAATGATGAAGACATAGGAAAATGGAATATTCAGTATTTTTCTTATGAATTCCTGCACAACTTTTTATTTTTATCAGCGATAAAAAAATTGTGCAGTGAAATTCGCAGGAATGAAAGCCCTCAATTTTCTGGGAATTAAAAATGGAATTAAATGGGAAATAAATCGAATTCTCTCTGACCGAAGTTCGGGGAATGTTTTTCCATTTCTCGACGATAAAAAGAGGGGGGAGACTGGAGAAATCGGTGGAATTGTCCGGAGTAATCGAATGAATCGTCGGAAAAGGACGAAATCACGGAAAATCTCTGGAACAAGATTCGAATACTAATCTAGTTTGTCTCCTGAAGGGTTGACAGTTCAGGATGGCAGGTGCGCAATCAAATCTCATATCTATATATGAGAATTAATACGTTTGTAGAATTTTCCCCTTTAATCCAGAAAATCAAAGTGAGTAATTACGCATTCATTGATGGTTTAATATCCACAAACGGCTTGTTAGCGTTTACTCTATTCATGGATCTCATGTTTATTTTCAATTACCCACACATGTCTGACTAATTGCGGATTTATCTGGTTAATGAGATCCCTCTGAAGGCATTCTCCAAAAAAATTCACCCTTTCTCGATGAAATTACAGAGCACTCCGATTAATTATTTCGTTAAAAAACGATTACCGATGAAATTTCAATTCACTGAAGAGCAAGTACTTTCGTTTTTTCGGGATATCTCCCTAACGTGGGGTTTTATCAAAAAAAAGATAAAAAACTTTTTTGTAGAGGACGTGATTTTGAAGGGAAAATGTTTTTTCACTTTTTCCCCTTCAATGTGCTCTCGTCCCGGGAAATAACGATTGAAGGCAAGCGCTCTGAGGTTTAGTCAGAACTCAGTTTTCTGTGGATAATTCTGGACCGAATATTTTTATAGAAAAATATTGCTAGACTTTTTTGTAGGCAATGAAATTTCCAAAAGATAATCTTTTTTCACATTTTCTCCTAAAACGTATATTTATGTATGAAAATGACGGTTGAAAATTCGCTTTTGTGTATTTTTTGTCCGGGCATCAATCAGCTGTTGATTGACAACTAATTGGAAAATTCAATTGGAAATTGGAGAAGTAAATTGCATGTCCGGGTGGACCGGGTGTCTAATTAATTGAAATTCGGGGATCTAGAATGCATGCATCATGAATGTATTAGAGATTGTCCGAAAAATTTCTCCACCAATGAAATTTTCAAAATGACGTGTAACGTTTGAAAAATCGAAACGAAAATAATAATCAATCATTCTAATCAATCCATTCACTCGATTTACATAGTTATGAATTACTAACAAGTGGCAAGACCATGATAATTAATGAAATAATGGAATAACCGACGATTGAGTTTAATTCAATCGAGAGAATTTGCGTTGCAAGATAAATAATTGAAGCAATAAACGCACATGCACGCCGTACGTGTCGCATCACTAGCCGGAAATTACCGCAATTGCAGCCCGTAAATTACCGATACCCGAATGATATTTCAGACGATGAAGATGGAATCGGAGTTCAAAAAATATGACTGGAAATCCATCGAATTCGTCGACGAAATAATTCTCCGATGGCGTGCATCATCACGTACACTTGGAAAACAAAAAAAAAATTTACCATTTTCCCCCCGGTAATGGATTTCTTTCATTCTCGATTTTTCTCTGTAATTATCCCCCAAAAATATCATTTTTACATTAATCAATAAATTTTTTTTACTTTTTAATTACAAATTTTTTTCAAATAATTCAAGTAATAATTTTTGAATTTATATTTTAATTAAAAAATTATTATTCATGCAATTGAATGTTTTTGGAAAATCATTTTTTCGTGGATGAAGATCGCGGGAGATAATTACCCCGCCGTAATGCGGATATTAATTTTAATTAATAAAATTGGGGGTAATTAGTAATTTTAGGTGAATCTTTATTTTTGTACTCTCGACTGAAGTATTAATTCTCTTCTTCAGGCGGGAATCACCGGTTGTTATTGTTTATTATCCCGTAAAAATTACTGGAGAAAACTTAAAGTTCACCCGCACTTTTGCGGTTCGAATCGTAATTCATCCTCGTAATTATTCAGGTGATTTAGACCTCGGATAGACGGTTATGTGGTTTTTTTAGAAAATGGTTTCCTCGAGTAAATACATTCGGGCAAAGTAAATACCGAATTTGCATGGAATCTTCATTTTAATTCTCCTATCCCATTTTCCGGATGTTAATGAATTTTTTTTTCCATTTTGGAGACATACATTTTCCGTGGAACATTTTCATCTGCTCTGGAATTTAAACAAATGTTTAATTTTCGCTTCTGAAAATTTCCTTTTCTCTTATTAAATTAATTAAACAAATTTTCATTTTGTTCAAAGATGAATCTTCAGTGAATAATCATTTTTTATCTGTTTGTCCATAATTCTTTGAAAGTCTCCAGAAATTCCGGGATTAACAGGAAAAATAAAAAAATAATAACAATAACATTTACAAAGACAATAAAATTCTATAATTTTCAAGAACGCGAAGCCATCAATTCCCCAATTAATTAAAATATCACTTAAAAAATTTTCCAGGGATTTCCCAGTGAAAAATTCGATAATGGGGACAAAAAGAATGAATATAATTATTTATTAACAGTCAATAATAACAATAAAAAATAAATTCCGTTGAATATTTCTCTTTACGCACTTTTCGCCTCGAAATTTCATAAATTACGGGAAAAAATCCGTAATTTTTTTATTGTAATTCCTCTCAGTCACTCTCAAAAATTTTTTAATATTTCGATGAATAATTTGAAAAAAAAATTAATTTTTATTAATTATTATGGAATGTTTACCCTCTGGGAGGAAGTCCATAGCTCCTGGGATGGGGTAATTTATGTGCACTCAACAGGTTATCACGGATTTATCACTCGACATTCACACCCCGGAGAAGTTCGATCATCGCACGACGACCCGGTGCAACTGACCAACAATTTCCTCGCAGTTCCTCGCGACTGGTGGTGATAACCCACCCCACCACATCAGAAACCTGCGCGGAGTCCCGACAGCTCCTGATGAAATATCACGCCAAAGAGTGAATTCAATTATTCACCAGAATATTTTTTCACGCCATTTTTTTAGAGCTTTCGTCGTAAAAACTCTTGGAAAAATAAATTTTCTCAATTGCACTTGACGTGGAAAATTCCGGGGAAATGAGAAAGAATTTTTTTATTCAAATTTTTTTTTAGAAAATCATGTTTACAATTTTCAATTTCATGGAAAATTATGAAAATTCATAGGGAGCATTTTCCTCTCTGTTTTCTCAAGCTCTCCACAAATATCCGGCAGAAAAAATATTATTCAGCGACATAAATAAAAAATTCTGATTTACAACAATAAAAGTACCTCGAGTCGAGCAAATAAAGATGACATAAAAGAGAATAAACGGATTTAAAGAGTTCGATAAATGGTTTTATGAAATACTAGTGGTTCTCACATGTCCAGGACATGACATATCCCGGAGTTGATGACTCTGAACGGCAATATCAACTGCTGTCCAGCAAATAAAAATTTCTTTCCCCTAAAATGTGATTAACTATCAGTTCCCCTTCATTTCCACTTTATGCGAAATATTTTCCGATAAAACGTACGAAAACCGGACAGCAGGAAGAATTAAAGTGACTGGGTTTATCGTCAAATGTATATGTTGTACTTGTTATTGCCCTCAAGCTAGTTCGATTACTCCAGATATTTCGGTTATTTTAGTATTCTACCAGTGGATTACAATGCACCCCCGGGGTCCATTGGTTTCCGATTCCTCCATTTCTTTTCTTTCCACTGCGAAATTCGCCATTTTATATTTCAAAGATACATTATCACTAGCTAGTAAATTTATTCTCTGTGAAACTCCATTTTTCACCGATTTTATTAGTCCATAATTTTTATTTATTATTTTAGGCAATGAAATTTACTGGTGGTACAGATATTAATTATTCATTAATTGTCACTCATGTTTTAGGGAAAATATTGATAAATAATGTCAACATTTTTTTATTGTTTTAATGGATTTTCCGGCGCCGGCTTTAACGCGAGAAAATTGTTCCAGACTATTTTCAGGGGAGACTCCATTAGGCCTCGATAAATCGAATTGCGGAATTTTCCGTTGGTGAAAATTCGTTGTTTAAACCAATATTCAATCAATTTCACATTTTTCCATCCGCTGTGATAAATATTTCGAGAAAAAATTCCGGAACAATCGCGCGCTTTTCCCCGGATTTCGAGGAAAATTATTTCGTTTTTCCCAGTAATTATCCAAGAATTTTCTCTCCGTTCTGATTCTCTGACTGAACTGGGGGATCAAGAGGATTTTCGGGTAAATATCTTAGACAGAATTAGAATTCCCGGGGATGAGGATTAGTCCACCAGGAAAATACAGGGGAGATTTTCCGTTGAATTTTCCGAGAAATTCCGTTGATTGCCGTCGATTTTCGGAAATATTCTCCACTGGTTCATCAATTTAATTATTTAATCGACTGATTTAAATTTTTGAAAAATTTGAATTAAAAAAACAAAAAATTCATCAAATTTCCCGATAGTGAAAATTTCCGAGAAAATTCGGGGCATATTCTCAGCGCAGGGTAATCAACTCTGCACATGTCCCGGGTGATAGATGAAGAGTGTCGACAGTGAAAGTGAGAGATAATCTTTTTACCAGATAGTGATGTTATTTTTTTTTTTCAAAATCAAGTGATGAAGTTTTTAATATCGTCGGCCCTTCTTGCACATCATTTTTCCAGATGCTTCTCGATGAAGGAATGGAGGGCAAATTCCAACGCTCAATTACCTTAAACAATTTTATTAATAATTCAACCATAATAATTTAAACAAATAAAATTATTTATCGCAAAAAGTGAACAATTTTTTAAGTCATCTTCGAGAATTTTCCGTCATTTAGCTGAGAATTTCCAGCACAAAATTTCCTTCGCGTTCGTTCATTTTTTTCTACTCCCATCCAACAAATAATTTCCATTATTCCTAATTAATTTTATATCAAGATATTATTGAAATCGGTTAATGAAAATGATATCTTCATTCATTTTACTGATATTGAGATCGAATAAAAACCCGAAACCAGAGACTCTGTATGCATTGGATTTGCAAATACAAATGGGTTCAGACAATATCTCCTGGGATATTTAACACTTGGGAGAGCTCTCTGACCACTATAACAACTCCACCAGTAACCATTTCCCCTGGGTATTACAAGGATTATTCCTCCTCAGGTTTCCGAGGAAAGGAATTTTTGAGATCGATACGTACAATCATCCCGAATATTGTTTCTTCCCGTCATTCTCCCCGAATTTATCATTCCTCACGAAAGATATTGAATTTCCCGGAAAAAAATGCTCACCCTCTCCCACTTTTTTCCCCGATTTTATTAAATCTGGGAGGCATGTGTGGAGTTTATTAATTCCATGAATATTTTTAGATATTCCGAAATTGAAAACTGAATCGAATATATCGGATTGTATTACTCTATGATTGAAAAAAAAAATTATTGAGTGAACGGGTGGAAAAAATAGAAATAAATCAATGGGAAAAATAGTAATTAATTAACGAATCAATATATCATTGATAATTGGTATTTTCACATTGATAGAATTTCAATTAAAATATCATAATTCAATATTTCATTTATTTCATTTAATTACGTGAATAAAAATAAATTATTTATCAAATAAAATGAGCAATGCCATTTTTTCAGATTGCCGCGAGTGTCTAATTGGCGGATTCAATTATTTATGGATTAAATTAAATGCAGAAATTAATAATTATTATTTATTTATTCTTGACGTAATAGGGTGTTGACAAAAGTCACTTTTTTGGAGAGAAATTGGGGATTACAAAATCATGAATTCCCAGAAGGACTTGAGACCTGGTGCACGGGGAGTGGAGTCAATATCCTCGAGGGCAATTCACCTCACGTACTCCTTTCCTCGGTCGACGCAGTTGTTTAATACGATTTAAGTGGTATTCCAGTAGCAATTACGATCTTTTTACTCTCAGGACGCGTGATTCCGTCGTCACCCGCGGGAGTATTGATTCCAGACAGGGGATTTCCGACTAAATCTCTTATATCGGGGTCTCATACCCTCTGGTAATTGCAGAATAACAACTTCCCCGTCGAGAGTCACTCGATATTTACCCAGAGGCATTCAACGTCATTGGAATTGTAAAATAAACAAATTGACGAATTGTTTGAAAAAAATAGGTTCGCGAGTCTAAAAAAATTCGCGCTACTGTGCGACACACCATTTGAAATTTATAATTACTCATTATTTATTATAATTAACACAACGAAAAAATGAGAATCAGGAATTTTTTTAGTCTGACAGAATTAATTGAAAAATCGAGAGAATGGAAAGGAAAAAAAATGAGTGTGAGATGTCATTACGTTCTATTGCCCTCGTGTCCTTGAGAAATGGAGAGCAAACTGGATTATCGTGTGAAGAGAATCATCCGAGTTTTGCATACCGTCATTAGCATGAAACGCGGACCGTTAATATACGGGAATAAATTTCCCACAAGACGACCTGAGTGAGGAGCATCTTGGGCTCCATTTTCGTGGTATTTGCATGATAACTTGTGATATCTTTATTTCTGGGTCCCCAGCTGGTAGTGAAGCTCACTGATAGTGTAAATACCTCTGGATGACGTGGATTATGCTGACCCCGTCAAGTGAAAACAGGAAGTGATGGAGATGTCCGCCCCTGGAATAGCCATTTTGTGTTATTCCGCGTCTTATTCGAGATTGTGGAACTCCTCATGGAATTATTCATTTTTATCCACTGATATTAATTTTTCACCTCCTAAGATGGAGATAAGGCCCCGAGTTCCAAATAATAAAATTCGATAACCATCTCTCAGGCCCAGAGGAAGGCCCACGAGGTCGCGGAGGTCGTGTGGAGGTCTCGGTAAGGCCCAGGGGAAGTTGATAAGGGCGAATGCAGGTCTTCTCGATGTCTTCAGGACATCGGTGACATGAAAGTGAAATTTCCAGTCATCATAGAAAACACAGAAAAGTTATAAATAAATGAATAAATAAATTAGCGTAAAAAGCTGGAGCTATCCGTCATCCGGGGGCACCTATCATCAGCAGTTCAGCTCTCACGTAAACCCTCGGCTGCATCAATTCCCATGAACGTCGGAAAATTTACCTCCATTTTCCCTACATTTTCCAACGCTTCTCTATTTTTACAACTGTTTCAACTCTGAAACGGAGGGGAGTGGAATTTTCCAGGCATCGGCAAAACAACTCAGGGAATATTGTAAAAAATATAATGGAAAAAAAAAAGACGTGGGGCTGGAGAGTTCTGCTCCAGTGCCTCCAGTGATTTCTCCTTTGTTTCCCTCCAGGAACAGGCGAATTCACCATCCGGAAGAATCAATGTCCGGACTTTGAGTTAGCGTTGTATTACGCGCATCGATCGTTAAAATTTTCTCCACTTTGAGAGGGTCATTAGTTCTTAGCAATTATTGAAGAGCGATTAATGGAAATTTTTCAATCGCGGAAGGGATGGGTAATGGGAATCAATTTGAATTCGTTCATTAAATATCCGACTAATTGGCGCCCATCAGAATTGATCTTGATCTCCTGGAACATTTTAATTATTATAATAATTCAATTAATCTCACTATCCTCATTATTTGAATTTCTCTCTTTTTTTATTTTATCGTCTGCATTATATTTATTTATATTCCATTATTTTAGACTGGAAAATAGGAAAAAATTGTAAAGGTTGCGATGAATGCACATCAAATTGAAAAATATTGAATGAATAAAATGGACGAGTGCTTTGATCTGCAATTGCTTGGAATATTGGAATGAAAGAAAGAAAATAGCTGAATACTTCGATGTCTCGAGGGAATTTCCGGTTATATCGAATCGATTGCCTCCATCGAAACTGAATTAAAAATTCCTACGTTCGGAAGGAACATTTCTGCATGGGAATTGCCTCATTACAGTAATTATTTGCATACTGATGTTGCGGGACAATTCGTCGATTGAATTTCCCTTGCCAATCCGACTCTTGTAATTATACCTTCCTTCCATCAATTATTTATCAATTACTTTTTCATCACCCAAATTGAATTTTAAATAATTTTTTTTTGTGTCATAAAAAACAATTCAAATCCGTACCAAAAAATTTCTCTAATTGATTTAATAATAATTAGTAGATCCCGGATGTGCGCAAGCAATCGCAATTTTCCGCCATTTTTAATCTTGAAATGCCGACAAAATGGCGGAATGCCGAACTCAATTTTTCTGCTATCCAGTTATAAAATTTTATTTTGATTAAAATTTCAACAGTCAATACTTATTGATTTTCAATTAAAATTTCCAGTCAACAAATTCCCATTAATAAATAAATAATAATACATAGTTCTACCATTTATTAATTTAATTCGAGTTGAAGTCTCTCAATTGAATTTGCTCTCGATACGAAAAATTCTGCGATTTATTTTCCCGTTGCAAAAATATTAATAAACAAATAGAAATTCATTCGGTTTATTTTCCATATCTCACTGATGTCGATGGTTTAATAAAATCGTAGACGACTGTTTACCGATGTTCCCATATTTACAGATAACTCGATGCCTGATCGAGATGAAGTTGAATAAAAATATTCAATTTATGATATAAAATTTCTCGAATGGTTCTGATAAAAATCCACTGGCGTAGATATTGATAAATGTTGGCAAGACCAACAATTTACCGCGGTTCAGTTGATAAGTGGTAAATGCACTGGCAATAAAAACATGATGGAGGAAGAGGTATGCACTGAGTCTCGTTGAATGCCTCGAGTGAACCTATTCCAGACTATTTGGTAAAGTAAAATGGTCGCATTTTATGGTAGCATTTTGGCGCAGCTTTCAGTTATTACATTTTCAACTTCCTCGAGCCATTGAAAAATCTTCTACTCACATTTTTCCCACCCATACATCAGCCAGTCGAGGATTTCATGGAAATAACCATTTTTTTATCTCATTTCAAAGAAATACTTACGACTTAATAAAATTCCTTTCTTTATTCGCGCCTTCCCATTTCGAATCAAATATTAATTAAAAATTCAATTATAATTGAAAAAAATAAATATTGATTTACAATAATAATTTGTCAATAATGATCTACTCTAAAAAAATATTTTAAATGATCAATTACATTTTTATTTTATATATTTTTATATGTCAGGTAATTTTTAATGGATTATTTCCTTCGACTTCGACTCGAGCTTGACTCCGGAAAATTCTGGGTGAATACCGCAGCCCCGAATTTCACTCGTTACCCAATGAGAATCACCTCGTACACGAAAATTGCTATTGACATAAAACCATGCAAGTGTTTGCGCAGTAATTGTGGGATAATTGGGCCACTCCCCATTAATGTGGGAGAACTATGGGGATTTGAGAGGCAGTCGGCAGATGGGATTCCTCTAACGAAGGAAAACCTGTCGTATAGCTCGAGGAAAATCCTCTTCTAGGGTCTTTCCCCTGTTTTCCCTCGTTTTCCCTTCTTTTCCGTCGTATAGAGACCATTTAATTAAGAGATGCTTACGTCGAAAAATCGGATTGACAGCGACCCTTTATCGTTTTTTTTTTCCCACATTATTCCATCTTTTTTTGGAGTAATCCCTGGATTATTAAAGAAATCATTAAGTCTGACAGAAAATCGGTTTATCCACTAGATTAGATTCGGACCATCAGGAATCGCTCTATTTATTTTAGCAAATGAATTTTAAATATGCATATTGTTATTTATATTAATTTTCAGGGTTTATATTTATTTTCAGGGGCTTATCGAACAATAATCTATGATTTTTATTAATTTTTCATTGATTTTTCATCGATTTCTCAAAGTCAGAAGTAACAATTTTTTATTATCAACGTTTCCTTAAATATCTGCAAATCTAACAGAGATATCGAAATTTTTATCATCACCTTTTTCACAGCCCTTGACTCGCTCAATAAAAAAGGTGATTACAAAAAAATTCACATCTGCCTGGGATTCGGAGAAAACTCAGCCGGAAGGTGCATCGAGTTGAAGTCTTTATCGCTTGACTGATTTGTTAATCAGTTCCAGCAAATACATTCTGGCAAATCAACTCAGTCGAAACTCAAATATGAAAATCAGTGATGGGTTTGATTGCATCATGAGTTAAGCTCTCTGAGATTGAATCCATGGAGTGAACTGGAATGCATCGGGTGAACGAGGGATTTATTTTGGTCTGAGTCTGAAAATACACTGAAACCTCCCAGATGTGTGGATTTCCCAGAGGTATGCAGTTGCATGTGAGCGTTTTAACCAGCAGCAAGTTGAAAATGACTCCTCGACGAAGCTTTCTCGTTGCTTTATCAATTCTCCTTGTGGGTGAGTTTGTCCCAGAGTTTAGCGAATTTTTTTTATTATTGACGTGATGTTTCAGGGAATGAAGCCCTCGGGAGAACTCTTCAAGGCAGGTGAGATTATCAAGTACTCAATAATAAATTTCACTCGAGTCTTCGAGTCTTCATCTCATTAATTCATTTATTTATTTGTATTTCATCCGAATTATTGCAATTAAAAATTTTTTTTCAGTCAAATTTAGCAGAAAATATAAAATTTATCTCAAATCCCCAATTTTCCCAGGTTTTCCCGACTTTGGGAAAAAGTTAAATCAAATTAGAGTAAGAATTTTATAATGGCGATAATTGGTTTATGTATTTAATTAATTGATTAATATGTATTTAATTAATTGGTCAATTAGGGGGAATTGGGGGAATGAATTTGTGGAAAAATATTTATCTTCTGGAATTGAAGATTAATTTAGTGAAAGAGCAAGTGTTTTGACAGTCCCATGAAAGTCATCAACTAGACAATCATCTCCAATGGTTCCAGGAGCGGTTACGATCTGAGTAATGGTCCAGTCACGTACGAGGCTTATTATCCGGACGATGCTCAACCCTTGGAAAAAACTTATCAAACCCCTTACCCAGTCGACAACGATCCCCTCAAAGATAATAATGCACCCTGGAGGGAATCACCCCCGGTGTACGTCAATCAATACCGCCGAGAGCAGACGCCACACACCGATTTAGAGGCCATTCTCAAGATGCTGATTGACGCAATCAGAAACGAGAGAATCGCCCCGAGGCAAGTTATCCCCCAATTTTATCATAAAGACGTGCCCGAGGGGGAGAATATTTTTAAATCCCGACCGCAAGTCATCAACTACCTCGTCACCAGGGATGATGAGGTGCCCCAGGTCGACGCCATTGAGGTCAGCGGAAAACCTCATAAAGTTCGACACCATCACGGCGAAATTTTACGACACAATTTGGAGACTGATAAATAATTTTTATTGTTTATTTCAAATATTCAAAGAAATGAATAATTCCGAATAATTGTTTATTACATTCAACTCGTTGAACATTTTTCTTACATTAATTCAAGATTAACAATAAAACACTTTACACTCTATACATAATTTATATTAATTTCTCTACAGGAGGCCTCGTTGAATTTAATTATGAATTCATATAATTTAAGGTACTAATTCACGCGCTCTATTTACACCCAGTGTTCAATACCTAGGGAAATTGAGATTTCGGGTTGAAAACCGAGGCCTTCCCTTAATCCACTAATTAATAATCTATTAACACTACATCAATCGTTGAAATAATTCCAAAAGGCAATCAATCGGGGCATTGGACTCTAAATATTATTTGTTTCAGTTGAAAATTTCGTATTCTCATTTCAGTAAAAAGAAATCGAATTTCAAGTAAAAAAAAATCATCTGCATCGTATCCAATTTGAATTGATAGACAAACTATTTTTTTATGGATAAAAAAACAGAATAAAAATCGACAGGGTTCGGAATTTCCCCAAAAAAAAAAATGTTTTCAATGATTTAAATACTCTTAATGCAATTACTTATCATCGAACCTATATCTATTGGAACACAACTTTATTTGGTGAATAATCTCAGTTTTACCCTCTAACACGACGAACTGAATTAATTAGATTGCTCTACCCTGCGTCACGGAATCCAGAAAAAAAAACTGGAGTAAAAATTTTCAATATAAATGAATATTTAATCAAGAACAATAAGAATACATACAATATGCGAAATTCTCACCCCCAAGATCTAAACCAAAAATTATACGAAAATAAAATAATCTGAACAAGTTTAATCCTTAAATTAAATTATCTCAAAAATTCTGCTGTCTCTTTTAAATAGTTTCATGATTCTCCGGACTCAAGTCTACAACTAAAAATTTCTGTAAACGCTTGAAATAAATGCTTCAATGATTCCCAGCGTCATGCAGTGGTTCTAACTTCCATTCTTACCAAATCGTTTCACTTCCTCGAGGATAAACTCCCGCAATTCGGCGTACGCCTTGTCGACGTCATCGTTGACGATTATGCGATGAAAATTGCCAGGTTCTTCACCTAGAAGACGAATAAAAAAATTAATTAATTCTAATTACTCCTGTTCCCGAATGACCACAGAAGCAACCCAAAGATTCTGCTGATAAAATTCTCACCAAATTTGATTTCTTCTCCGGCAATAGCCAGTCTTCGTTTCAAGGACTCGTCTGTCTCAGTTTTTCTCGCCAACAGACGTTTCTCGAGTTCTTCCATGGACGGAGGTTTGATGAACACCAGGAGAGGATTCAACGAGGTGTTCTTGATCTGCTTGACCCCCTGAATTTCGATATCCAGAACACAAATTTTTCCAGCAGCAATGACATCCTCGACAGCCTTTTTACTGGTGCCATACATGTTATTACTGAACTCTGCATTTTCGATGAACTCTCCCCTGTCTATCTGGTCCTGCATTTTCTCTTTGGCCGTGAAATAGTAGTGCTTTCCGTGCTCTTCTCCAGCCCTGGGCTGCCTGGTGGTGTGAGAGATGGAGAATCCAAAGGTCTCCGGGAACTCCTCGAACATTCGTTTAATCAGGGTGCTCTTTCCGCTTCCAGAGGGCCCACAGAGCACCAGAGGGCGGGGGCCTTTGTGGAGCATCGTGGAAAATCCTAGGAAAATAATTTCATCGATTACAATCCCACGAGGGAAATTTCACGTTCCCTGAGATATCAAAAAATATCTCTGGATCTGAGATAGATAGCGAAATTTTGCTTTAAACATTTTTTGAAGATCGAAATTATAGCTGCAAAAAAGGTAATCACTCAAATATCTGAATCTCTCCCAGATCCCGAGATATTTACTGGTGAAAATATTTAATACGATTAATCGAGTCCAAGCACTTATCATTATTTACGAGGGAGTTTCATAATATTCTGGAGAATTTCTAGGGAATCAGTGGGGAAATTGATGGCTCATAATCGAGGAAGAACATTCTGTTAGTTAAAAAATCATCAAGTGAACTCCGTTAATTATCCAATCAATTAATAAAGCTGCCGGCGCCTACCTAACCTCAATGACCTAGAGTCCCTCGTGTACACCATTTCTCGAATGGCACGTGCCAACAATAATCTCCACTGAAACGTCATCCAGGTATTAATCCCCAGGTCCAATCACTCCATCGATACCTCATCGAACTGAGAAATATTGGTTAAGGTGGCTTGACAGAACGTGAACAGCCATTTCTATATAATGAATCGACGAGAAAAAAAAAAGATATTCAATTCTCATAGGGAGACAATTCCATTCTGACATTTGTGACAATTACGCGCACAATTCGTCGTAGGGAGTTGTGAATCGTCAGAATTTCCTGGAGATCCTGATGACGATGGAGACTGATGGAAATATCGTGACTCCAAGAATTGGAGATTTTTTTTTTAGCCATTCAAATGCTGGATTTTTCTTACCTGATATTTATTTGATGTTTTATTTGGATTTTTGAGGATCGAAGGGATTCACTGGTTACAACGAATAATATTCCTGGCCAGGAGAAAATGTAACGAAGATTGACTGTCCCGCTAATAAATAGAGACAGGAAATCGGGAGGACAGAGAAGGAAGTGTCGATCTGCGCAGGTGCCAGGAGGAATTTTGAATAATGACGTAATTTATTTTGAACTAGATAAAAATTCCAGAGGACATTAAAAAAATTAATTATCGATTTAGATCGATTCGGATCGATTGCGGAATAAATTGGCTGTTCTCATTAGACAATATTAAGTATATATTTTCATGTTTTTTTTCTCACATTACAGGTAATTGAATAAATTCATCTTTGTAAGCGCTGACGGAGAAATATTAAATGATCGTTTGAACATATTATATTGAAATAATTCCTGCAATTATGGCAATAGACGTGACAATGAGATTAAAAGTACTTTCTGGGAGTATCGGTGATATAATTCAACAATTCTCATCGTAATTCCCCTGCCATCTCGAGGTCCATCGATAAATATGAATAAACAATCCAGAGAACTCCCAATAAATTTCTGACAGACACCGAGACAATGTACAAAACACTAAGAACGTTCGACAATTATCCCAAAAAAGCTACAGAATATCATAAAAAATTCAAGGCCATGTGTATGAAGCTAACGAGGTATGTGTGTATGAAAGACAATTTTTCCTCATCAACATCGAATTAGTGCCGTCAATCCAATAACTACTGGAAGATCTTATCGATAATTCAATTAATATAATATTGTATTTTTAGAATAAAATTTCTGTCTCCCTTAAAATCCGTCATACATCAACAACAATTATTTCTCCTTATAATCTATATAAAACACTTTTTTATCGAACATCTAATGATTTTTAAGAGATTTCAAAAAAATACCATCACATTGCACGAATCAATGAACATTTTGTGCTGTTTTTTTTAAATTTAATTAGTGATAATTACTCATCAATCTTCGTAATCCTCAGTCACTTTGGTAAATAGAGGACTTAAATAACAGCTACTTCAATTTCTACGTGATCATTTAAAAACATTTGGAATGTGTCTACTTAACTAACTGATCAATCGAACTGAGACTGATTATTCATTAAAATACTGGCAAATTAAGAGTCTCGAGTTGACATTGGCACCAGTGGACGACATGGATCACTCATTATTATTTGGGCACTGTCGGTCGATGTTATCCTGTTGATCGAATGGCGATATATTACGAGAATTTCCGATATCTACTTGCTGTTTACAATTTTGTTACTCCAGTGGGTTTTGCCAGGACCCGTCGTCTCGCCAGATCGGACATAACAACCGGACCGATGTGGGGCATTCCTGGACTATTCGACATGGCTTTATACGTTGCAGCAACAGCACTCTTCAGACTATGAGGATCACGTCCAACACCAGGCAGAGCTTTCTGACTGAGATTATTCCTGGTGGTGATCCAGTTACTCCTGAGTATTCCAGCAGCAGTAGGCCTCCTATGAGGATCGATGTGTAGCATTCTCCTGACGAGTTCCTTGGCATCACCAGAGATACATCCCCACACTCCAGTGTCAAGATCGACATAGCCAGGTCCAATGCGATTGAGAATATCGCTGGCACTGTCACCAGGACTGTTGGGAAATGGTGTATAACCAGCGAGCATTATATAAAGGAGAACACCGAGTGACCAGATATCACAGGCTGCATCGTATCCCTGTCTCTTGAGCACCTCAGGTGCTACGAAATTAGCTGTGTAGCAGGGTGTCATCAGGAGGCCATTCTCAGCTCTCAGCTGTTTGGCAAAACCCAGGTCACAGATGCACAGACCAGTGGGATCACCTCCGGGCTTAGAGTAGAGAATATTCGAGGGTTTGAGGTCTCTGTGCACCACTCCATTTTCGTGAAGATAATTTACGACACTTGCTATCGTGTATGTCACCTCTGCAGCCTCTCTCTCGGTGAAGTTTCTCCTCTCCATGAGACGATCTAGGAGTTCTCCACCCTTTAACAACTCCAGAATGAGGTACACCCTGCGCTCGTCCTCGTGGACTGAACGCAGAGTGACGATGTGGGGGTGTCTACCGTATCTCAGAAGGATCTCAATCTCCTCTGTTGGATCTCTTTTTGATTTCTCAATGACTTTTATCGCGTATTCCTGTTTTGTCGGTTTGTGCACTGCTCGGTACACCGTACTGTAGCTTCCTTTACCAATTTCCTCTTTGAATTCGTACTCCTCTCTGATGGGCGCGGGATTTACGTGTGTTGGAAAAACCTGTGAGATACTCTCGATATTTCTCAAGTCTGGTGCTTTGGAGTGGTCTTCCAAGAGGCCTGGAGCTATGAATGAAAAGCCACGGAAGAGTTCGTGAGCTGTGGCACTGGGAGGCAATCCTGGGGAGTCCCTAGGAGTTTTGCAGGTGAATTCACTGTCAAAGTAGAAAGCATCGTCCTCCTCGCTGACAGCAGGCTTAAACGGTGGCTTCACCTTCTTCTGGTAAAGTGCCTGCCAGTCGATTGAAGCGAAGAACGCGTGATTCTTGATCTCATCCACTCCTTTTGATCCAAGTCTATTTGCTGGATTTCTTTTGAAGAAGACTCGCAGGAGGGACTGAGCCTCTGGTGATATGTTGTAGGGCATTCCAAGTTTTGCTTTGAGAATTTGGGTCATTGTCTCTTTGCGAGTGGCACCCTGGAAGGGGAGGGCACCGGTCAGCATCTCGAACATGAGAACACCAAAGCTCCACCAGTCAGCAGCAAAAGAGTGGCCTTGACGATTGACAACCTCGGGAGCCATGTACTCCACTGTACCGCAGAATGAATATGTCTTTGTGTCGTCCAGGGGCTGCTTGCTCAGGCCAAAATCAGTGAGGGACATGTGACCATTGGAATCAAGGAGAATATTCTCAGGCTTGAGGTCTCTGTAGATTATTCCCAAGTTGTGGATGTGATCCAGGGCAAGTGCCAGCTCTGCCAGATAAAATTTTACATCCTCCTCGGTGAACATCACCTCTTTGGATAATCGTGAGAATAAATCACCGCCTCTCAAAAAATCCAGGATAAGATAGAGTTTACCCTCGGTCTGGAAGGCGTAGTGCAGCCGAACGATAAAGGGATGCTCAACATCAACAAGAATATTTCTCTCCATTTTTGTTCTGACTCGATCTCGGACTTTTAATGTGGCTTTTCTCAAGACTTTCATTGCGTACAGTGTACCCTTGTCTCTACCAACGATTTTACGAACCAGGAAGACTTTGCCGAATGAACCCTGACCCAGCACTTTCAGCAGCTCGAAGTGACTTGGATCAGCTTTTTCGTGGCCATGACGTACCACTTCGCGCACCTCAATCTCGTGGGACTCAACGTGACCGTTTGAATTGGAGTCGGGAAAAACACCACCTGGGGCACTCATTGTCTCTTGATTCTCGGCTGCCAGGATTTCAGGGGATACCTGGGGATAAAAAACATCTGTCAGTCATTCATGCAACGAAATCGCATTTTTATTTACAAAATAACCAAACGAATGGATAAATAAATAAATCCTGAGAAGAAATCCATTTTAAAAATTGACAGAAAAAAAATTCCAGCTGTCAAGATTACGTGAATTTAATTATTAATTCGATTGATGGCGCCAACTAGGTATTGATGAGTGGAAATTGTGTGATTAATATCTCATTGTCACGCAAGACCTTGAATTATAATAAAAATCACCCGGATCTTGAGTACTTCTGGATTATTCCGAGTGTGAAGTCCAAAAATTCTCCATTTAAAATTGATTATTCGTGGATCTGATGCTGGAAGTCATAAGGGTGTCCCTTTCCACCCCTTACCTTCTCAATCACATTCTGCTGATTCCAGGGGAGTGTCTGATTAGCCAACGGCATCATAAACTCTCTCCTGCCCTTCGCCAATGAAATTATCTCCCTGCAAGCACCAACTGTTGGATTTCCCTGGAAAATCCTCAAACCCCTGGGACATATTGTCACTCCATGATGCCCTCGACAATCAGAATATTCCAGATAAAATATCACTCTGAACACCAGTTATCAGTGACACATCTGTGATGGATAAAAAATAATACACGTATTGGCCACTGATTTGTCTCTTTTCTTATACCAGGAAAACTCAGACGGATATATACCTCTGGCCTGTGGCTGCTCATATCTCACATATTTCCATCCCTGTCTTATCCTGTTGACTCACTGATACGATCAGCTCTTCATCGTGGTGGAGGAAAAATTTATTGAGGCGCTCACAAGAAAGCAAAACTCAGAGCAGTCGATACAGTAGAAAAATTATCTCCTCCACTCAATCTGCGCATGATCCAATCAACGTTATCATCAAAGCGGATTGACTAAAATAGAGTATTGCACCCCAAGAGAGGGAGGGCGCAACACGCAATGCTGGGGTGTCCATCAAGTCGACGGGGTGAATTTTATTTTCTGCTGTACGAATACTTTTTGTTTTTCATTTGTTTAACTGTAATTTAGCCGACTGTAGCACGTACGGAAGGGGGAAACCACATCTTGTGGAATTTCAATGGAAAAAATTATTCAATCTATTGAATATATACCACTAATGAAATTATTATTTTAAATGAGAGCGTTGTCCTAGTGGTAACGTCCTCGACTGGCACGCCGGCGGCCCGGGTTCAATCCCGGCATCATTCATTTTTTTTTTTATTTAAATAATTCCAATTTTTTTTTTTTGTTAATGGCAAATCATTCGAAATATTGTTTAAAAACTGAATATTTAATAATCGAGGAGATATGCAATGAAATTGAACAATTAGCAATTTTTTAAAACAATACTTTTGCAAAATATATACTCCTAATAAAATTATAATATTCTAATAGTTCGTTATCCTAGTGGTAACGTGCTCGGCTAGCACGCCGACGGCCCGGGTTCGATCCCGCCATCATTCATTTTTTTTTTTAAATAATTCCAATTTTTCCTTTAGGTAGGTATTCACTGCAATTGAAAAATTCGAAATTTTTGAAAAAGTATCAGGATAACATGAACATCGAGGAGCTATTCACTGAAATTTTCACTGAAAGTGAAAAATTCGAAATTCTTGAAAAAGTATCAGGAGAACATGACAATCGAAGAGCTATTCACTGAAATTTTCACTGAAGGTGAAAAATTCGGAATTTTTATAAAAGTATCAGGAGAACATGACAATCGAAGAGCTCTTCACTGAAATTTTCACTGAAAGTGAAAAATTCGAAATTTTTGCCAAAGTATCAGGAGCACATGACAATCGAAGAGCTATTCACTGAAATTTTCACTGAAGGTGAAAAATTCGGAATTTTTATAAAAGTATCAGGGGAACATAACAATCAAGGAGCTATTCACTGAAATTTTCACTGCAAGTGAAAAATCCGAAATTTTTGTAAAAGTATCAGGGGAACATGACAATCGAGTAGGTATTCAGTTTTTAAACAATAATTCGATTGATTTGCCATTAACAAAAAAAAAATTGGAATTATTATGAAAAAAAAAAAATTGAATGATGCCGGAATCGAACCCGGAACATTGGCGTGGTAGGCAAGCACGTTACCGCTAGGCCAACGCGCTATTACAATAATAAAATTTCATTAGTAGTATATATATTGAAAAAGTTTCGTTTTTAAAAATGTCAAATTGTTCAATTTCATTGCATATCTGTTCGATTATGAAATATTCAGTTTTTAAACAATATTTCGAGTGATTTGCCATTTATTTTCAGATTACCGATTATAAAATAATTACAATTTATCAAAATTTATACTTATTATTGATTGTGAAAATATTCAATCGGCAAATGGATTTGATCGATTATTAAAATAATTATCTACAAATACAATAATTGATGAAGAGATAGGAATGATGCATGACATGATTAATGTAAATTCGCGAAAAAAAAATAGGATGCTATCGTATAGAATGAGAATTGATGGGCTATCCACTGCAAGCCATGCAGGCATCGCCATTCTCCCTGGAGCAGACGAGGACAGGGTCCTCCTCCACTACTGAAGTATTCATGGAGCCATTGAAAGATCGGTTGACAGTGCTGTCAGCTCCATTGACACCCTGAGACGCCTTGAGCTTGCTCTTGTCAACGGTGAATTGAATGGCATTGGTGGCTGGTTTTGTTCTGAGGTAGTACATTCCAGTCTTCAGGCCAGACTCCCATCCGAAGAAATGCATGGATGTGAGCTTCTCGGGAGTTGGATTTGCCATATGAACATTGGTGGACTGGGACTGGTCGATGAAGGCCCCACGATCAGCAGCCATCTTGAGGATCATCCTCTGGGGAATTTCCCAGACTGTTCTGTACAGTGCCTTGAGGTCTGCTGGGATGTTGTCGATGTTCTGGATCGAGCCATTGCTCGCTATTATCTGGTTCTTCATGTCGTCGTCCCAGAGATCACGCTCGGTGAGGTCCTTCAGCAGATGGGGATTGACTACTTGGAATTCACCAGACAGTACACGCCTCGCGTAGATGTTGCTGGTGTAAGGCTCAATGGCCTCGTTGTTACCCAGAATTTGGGCTGTTGAGGCTGTTGGCATTGGTGCCAGTAGGAGAGAGTTCCTAATACCGTGTTTAGATATTTTATCCTTGAGTTCAGCCCAGTCCCAGAGATTTGTTGGTGTTACACCCCACATGTCATACTGGAGGATGCCCTGGCTGACTGGTGAGCCTTTGTACGTCTCGTAGGTGCCCTTCTCCTGGGCGAGCTCGCATGAGGCCTCGAGGGCACCATAATACAGGGTCTCGAAGATCTGGATATTGAGTTTCTGGGCCTCATTGCTGTCGAATGGATAACGCATCAGTAGAAATGCATCTGCCAGACCCTGAACTCCAATTCCCATGGGACGATGTCTCATGTTGGAGACTCTTGCCTCCTCGATTGGGTAATAATTGACATCGATAACTCTGTCGAGATTTCTTGCGACGATTTTGACGACTGTCTTCAGCTTGTTAAAGTTGTAAGTCTTTTTCACTGGGTCCACGAACATGTTGACTGCAATCGAGGCCAAATTGCAAACAGCAACTTCATCGGGGCTCGAGTACTCGACGATCTCAGTACACAAGTTGCTGCATTTTATCGTTCCCAAGTTCTTCTGATTGGATTTTCTATTGCATGCGTCCTTGTACAGCATGTAGGGAGTTCCAGTCTCGACTTGTGACATAAGAATTGCAGTCCAGAGCTCACGAGCTTTCACCTGACGCTTGAAACGGGCCTCTCCCTCGTACTGTGTGTAGAGCTTCTCGAATTCCTCACCCCAGGTGTCACATAGGCCTGGACATTCGTGGGGGCACATCAGACTCCACACATCGTCCGCCAGAACACGTTTCATGAATAAATCCGGGATCCAGAGTGCGTAAAAAAGTTCACGTGCTCGATATTCCTCTTTTCCTGTGTTTTTCTTGAGATCGAGAACATCGAATATGTCAGCGTGCCAGGGCTCGAGATAAATGGCAAATGCTCCAGGACGTTTGTTTCCACCCTGATCAACATAACGTGCTGTGTTATTGTAAACACGAAGCATGGGTACAAGCCCATTGGATATACCATTGGTACCAGCAATTCGTGTCCCCTTGGCTCTGATACAGTGTACATTCACTCCAATTCCACCAGCTGATTTGCTGATGAGTGCACACCTCTTGAGGGTGTCGTAGATGCCATTAATGCTGTCGTCAGTCATTGTCAGGAGAAAACAGCTGGACATCTGTTGTCTACCAGTGCAGGCTGAGAAAAGGGTTGGTGATGCGTGAGTGAAGTATCTCTCGGACAGATAGTTGTATGTCTCAATGACCCTGTCGATGTCCTCTTCGTGTATTCCCACAGCCACTCTCATCAGCATGTGGGCAGGCCTCTCAGCTACTTTACCATTGATCTTCAGCAGATAACTTCTCTCGAGGGTCTTGAATCCAAAATAATTGTAACTGAAGTCTCTGTTGTAGATTATCGCCGAGTCGAGCTTCACTGCGTGCTTCTGAATAATATCGTTGTAGTGTTTGCTGATGATTGGGGTGTGCTCCTTTGTTATGGGATCAGTGGCGTTGTGGAGGTCGCTCATTACCTCGCTGAAACTCTTCTTCGTTTCTTTGTGGAGATTAGCCACTGCTATTCTCGCTGCCAGGATTGCGTAGTCCGGGTGAATGGTCGTCATCGTGGCAGCTATCTCTGCTGCCAGATTGTCCAGCTCGACTGTTGTCACACCAGCGTACAGACCACTCACTACTTTCAGGGTGATTGCTGGAGGATCCACGTAATCCATGTCCAGGTTGTAGCACAACTTCTGGATCCTCGAGGTAATTTTGTCGTAGTGCACCTCCTCTTTACGTCCATCTGGCAAAATTATCAATTAAAATTGATTTCGAGGGAATCGTCATATGAGTTAGAGAACGTGGTGTAACTTCCACGGCATCCATTAATCATCCATTTAAGAGGGATTTTCTATACTCACCGCGTTTTAAGACGAACATCCGTCCCTTTGGAACTCTTCCTACCATTTTTATGAATGTTTACGGATACTATATATGGTAAAAAATAGAAAATCGAGTAATTGACCTCCAGAACAACGTGTTGGCGTGAAAAGGCAACCCCTAACCCTAGAATGTCTCGCATTTGGCGCCTAACGCGAACATGGAAGATCGCTTCATAAGAATTCAGAATACCTACGCGAAGATAGTCACAGGAAATTTCGATTTTTTCGCGGTTGTGATAATATCCAAAAAATTGTAACTCTTCCTTCACCTTCAAGGATGAATATCTCAAATATCTCGGCAGGGAGTGATTTGAGAAAAAAAAATCAAAAAAAAAATTTATGTAGCCCATTAAATTTTCAGTAAAAAAAAATCCTGCTGATAACAACAGGAGTAAGAGATAATAGATGTAATAAAAGTCTTACTTAGTCGTGTGGTATTTAATATCATTTATTTATAAATAAAATCGTGCGAATGCCGATGCAATAATGAAAAACGTCAAGAAGCATTACGCAATATCAATATTATTACAATTTCATATCATTATATAATTTTTACGTCTCCCGATTCTTCTCCCATAAAAACATGTAGATAGAATTTATTTTCATCGAGATAATAGTAATTATATTCGTTAATTATGTATCAGCTTGTGATATTTAATTATTCCAAATTTTCATCAAAAACTTGTCAATTGTCTCACCATCCTCGTCGTACGCTAAATTAATTATTTATAAATTAATTATCATTATTCTTTTGTATGCGTAATTACAGTAGAGTGACAGTTACGATAATTTTTTTTTATTTCACTTTATCTTGCAATATTGATTCGTAATATTTATTATGTTTGTCCATCATCTTCGGTATTATTTATATTCATCAACAGAAAACACGAAGGGATGGTACGTTTATCTGGATAATCTGTAGTTTGTTTTCATTTTTTTTTATTCAAAAATCCTAACAGTAGTGTAGAAAGAAATAATATCTCAAGCGCTTTTTCGTCGCCAACTCAAAGCCGCAACACACATGCCCAAAAGCCTCACTCTTTCTTTAATTAATTCATTAATTAAGATCATTTCAAACTTTCAAGTTCCTCCGGCGCACACTCACAACAATAATTGGCAGAGCTTTACTTCAGCTTTTATTAAATTATCAATTTATAGAAAAGGAAACGTGACGTCTGATTACGATTACGAGCTCTCGGGGTGATAATGGGGTGATAATGCAGACCTGGGGGACTCATTTTATGATTATCCAACATTTTTTTCAAAGTATCATCATAACTTCGGTAATGAAGTGACAGGAAATCATTATTTTTCAAAATTCACCACTCGCATTTTGGAAATTTGTTGGATAACGCGTGCGTTTAGAGCAAAATGTCCGATAAATTTTTTCTTGACAATTTTATTTCCTACAAAAAAGTTGGTATGACATTTTTTTATAGAACCACTCATTACTGAGATAATTACAAACTCATCACTGAAAACGAGAAAAATCATGTCTGCAAAGACTTGTCTGATTAAAATCGGAATTATCCCGATGCCGAGTCGTTGTAGAAAAAAAAGTGAAATGACTTTATTTGCAGGAAATTTAATTCTCTAGAAAAAAAAAGGTACAAAATTTTCCTCTAAACCCACTACCCTCCGAGATACCCCCGAAGTTAGAAAAGAATTTCTTAATTGTCACTTCACCACTTCACTAGACTCTCAATTATTTCGTATATTAAAATTGCTAATGCATTTGTTTATGGAGTAAGGGGATAAATGGATATCCAGGGGTTGGAGCAATAAAATCATGAGTTCCATATTTTTTTTCTCCGTTTTATGTTTCTTTTTTAAGACAAAAAGGTGAAGAGTGAAGCGACGTCATTGCACTTCAAGAAAAAATGATTCAACGTCGCGACAATTAATTAGTATCTAGAGACTTCATCTTAGTTTAAAATTCTTTCTGGTTTTATTTATTATGTTCACATGAGAGATTTTGCAGTGGGTGATCTCCTTTTTCGTTAATACAATTTGATTTGTGCTGAGGTGAGTGAAAAGGCACCTCGCACCAGTTCAAGTTCTTCAAAACAAATCTTTCATGGGATTTCTTTAATTAATTGTAAAAAAAAGGAGTACCCACGATGATTGAGTTTTCTCCCATCTCCATCAGTTGCATTATCATTGCTTTTTTGTTCTAATATTTTTTTTCTTTTTGAGGGTGGAATTTACTCCTCCTTGGTAGGCTCTGCCTTTTTGCCGAGGGGAATTGCTGCTTTGACCCTGGACAACGATAAAAATACAGATTCAGTCATTTATCGATTTTCAATGCGCAAAATCAATAAACAAAACGAAAATGACAAAAAAAAATTTTAATGAGTATAAAGGGTTTTGATTAGAACGAATATCTCGTGAATGAGTGATTTCAGAAAAAAATGGTAGAGAAATTTTTTTTAGCCCAGAAAATTCTCCACAAAAAATGTTTTTTTACATTTTCCTCTAAAACCCTTCGTTCAGGAGATAATCCAATGATTGAGAAGAGAAGTTTAGTTCTGTTCAGTGGTGTGACTTAATTTAATAATTATTGATTAATTAATTAGTTTCTCTTACTTTGCGGTGAGCTCGTTGATCTTGCCATGCACTAATGCAAGATTCTGGTCGATCTGCGCTTTATTCGTCTCGTAGACTTTGGGAAGTGTGAAGAGCGCTGCGACTCCTAAAATCCAAAATTACACATTAAAAATACCTATAATATTAATTAACATGAATAATTAATATTTATATTTTTCTCATTGACGCACCAATTATGATAAGTGTCATTCCATTAAACCAGGATCCGACATGAGTCATGCACCAGAGGAACACTCCGAATTTTAATGAGTCAATGAAATCCTCGATGAGGAAAAGTCTGCGGAGTTCAGATACTGCGGCATTGGCATGTGCCACGAAGACATCAGCAACTTCGTGTACCTTCTCCGCAGGTAGGGTCAAGTCCACCTCCAGAATGTCTCTGTCAAAATAGAAATTAATTATCAATTAACATCGACGATAAAAAAAATCGCGAATTAACGACGAAAAATTGAGAAATTCGATGAAAAATCCCTGGAATTCTAATAAAATTTCATATAATTTCTTAGAGATTTCTCCGTAGAAAATTTGTCTCTACTTTTCGATTGGAGAGTCAAATCTGGGCTGAACCCTTGAATTATTCGAATTTTTGAAGAGTTTAATCGGGAATTCACAAGATTTTGTGTTTTTTCATTCAATTATAAATTCTCAAGGGGTTAACTCACTTGAATGGATGTCCGTCCGATGTTTTTTGGACAGCCTGCATAATGGTCTTGTAGATGCGGAAACCCAGGGTTCCGGTGAGGGTCAGCAGGGCGACATACGAGAACACGCTGATCAGACTGAAATAGGCCAGCGACAGGAGAACGCCCATTATCGCCCCAAAAACAGCTCCTGTTTTTTCTGGCTGACGCCAGTATATCAGCGCAGCCACTGCGAATACAAACAATAATTTATGAACTAAAAAATAATTCACGTTCCGCTCTACAAATGAAGTGCTAATAAAAATTTCGCTATCTCCCCTAAACTCTGAGATATTGTGGTTTGAAGTGTAAAATTTATTCTGATGAAAATCCATCTCCCAGACTTGCCAATTTTTCTGAACTACTCCTTGTCTCGTTCTGTCCCAGCAAATGTAATATTCAATTTCACCTGCAATTCAATTCCTCCAATAATCATCACACAGATATCGATTTCCCAGTTCTATCAATCCTCACATAAAATCGGGAAGAAAACCCGTCCAAAAGTTCCTCAATGCCAACCGAGGAAAGCATCGCTGTTTCATTACGTGTCTAAACCAAGTTCAAGGTTTTAATTGCAAAGAAGTTGTACATAACCAGGAGTTACAACAGAGAATACGAGTAAACGTCACGGATCACGATCACTGGCACTTGTGGAGCGTCAGTGAATTACAGACATGTTGAAACCCTTTATTCGAGAAAAAAGAAAAACCTTGCAATTCATTAATTTATCATTTAAACATCTCCACGTGCATAATTAACTCAATGACTCAATAAATAACTCATCCGGTAATGAATAATCCTCGAACCACAATTAAAACACTCAAACATTTTTAACAACAATCCACTTTGATTTAAATAATCGACTGGAAACTTCAACGACTCCAGCAACATGACTGTCCCACGTGGAATCCCCAGCCATATGTTAAAATTCAGAATTCGGAGGGGCCAAAAAAATCTTCTAGAAGTGACAAAAAAATATTGACAAAACCTGAAATCCTACTGAAATCATTAATTAAAACAGTAAAATTTTCTGGAGCTAATGATTTCACTGCAAAAATTCCACATTATCTGAGAATTGTGATAAAAAAATCGAGATATTTTGATCTCCAGGGGTCGGGGGTTACGGAAAATTCCTTTGGGACTCACCAGGACCTCTCGCCGGGAGGTCCTCGTCGTGGGCTTTTCTCGGCTTGTCCTTTCGCACCATTTTTTTTTTTTTCAGGGAAAAGAGAAATTTATAATTTTAGAACTTGGCAATTCGACTGGCGTTGGAAGACTGGACAGACTGGGGCACAACTTTGGTTTCGTTGGGAGAATGTGCAGGCTAAACTCCAGGGGAAGGGGAAAACAGGTAGATTTTTTTTTAATGGAGACACGAAAAAGAACACACGAGGGAAGAACGGTAAATTTCAGATGAGGACTGAATGCACCGAGTAGATGGCGTCTCTCGGTATGTGCACGATTTATTTATTTATTTTGTCATTTGCTGGGAATTTTTTATTATAGAAAATTTTGTCTCCCATTTTTCAACAATTCTTTATAGATTTTTCCATTGAATTTTTCCAAAATGATTTTTTCTGGAGATTTTTTGGAGTCGAGACCCGAAATTTTTACTATTTCCTCTATCAAATTCCCAAAAAATTATAACAAATGAATTTTTAACAATGAAAAAATGATAATAAAAAAAAAATAATCCAGGAAATTAATTTCTATTAATTTCCGATTTTTTGGAGTGAATTCGGAGTTGCTGTGACTTTCCATTATTCAAATAAATGAAAAATCCTCAAAATTCCCAATTTTTCAATTGAATTATCCCTTGCAAAATTATTTTAACGGGGGAGGGGAAGGGGGAGGAAAAAACCGGCGTGTTGGCGCCACGCGCACTTCCACGACGGCAAACGCAATTCATCACGTGATCAAAAATAATTTTTTTTTTAAATTAATATTTTTTATATTGGTTTTTATGAGGTTTACTGAGTCAGACTCGCTTGATGGGGCAAGACAGGTGAATTTTCAGGTGCGTCACAGATCGTTAAGTCATCGTGAATCAATGCACTTGCAAAGTGCAAAAAAGTCCACTCACTTATCGGAGAATATTTCGAAATCCAAGGGGAATCAAAAAAATATTGTAGAACCATTTTTGCAGCTCTCATTCTGCCCTACAAAAAATGTTCAATAAAGATTTTTTGATCTCCGCCAGTGCCGGAGATATTCACCGGAAATCGAAAGGAACGTCTAACTCGGAACGGAAAAAATCGGTAATGTTTCTTCTCCGGTTTTTCGGAAATATCTCGGGATCGGTGGGAGATAGCGAAATTTTTTTAGGGAATTTTTTTTCCGGGAGAATGAGAGCTGGAAAACAGGTTCTATAGTGAATTTTGATAGCTCGTCGGGATTCAGAGATATTAATCGAAAAGCCAGGGGAAACAGAGTCGATGTGTTTTCTCTCGGATAATTCATGCGATTCGATTTCAATTGACAATCGGGTGGAATCTTTTAGAGTTTTATTTGTGTAGTGTGTCTGGATTGAATTAAATCGTCTGTGACGGTAATTTTCTACGCGTCATTAATTTTCTATAATAATTTTCTAAAATAATGATTATTGACTCGATCAGGTTTTAATCCGAAATAATTTTCAAGAGTGAAGATAGGGATTCTTAAAATAATGATCGAATCCGGCTCAACGTTGGATTAAACCCCAAGGTCACTCTATTAACACCACACCTAACGGTTCTGCACTAATAATTACTAATTACGGTAGCAAAACGTCATTGTCAAGGTCACCCTGCGACTCAAAGAACTCCATCCGTTGCATCTCGATAATTATGCAATTATCTCAGTACCGATTGATTTGAGTGCAAAAATTCATTAACAAAATTTGCTCTCTCGAATCTGCTCCGTAAAAAATGTTATTAACTTTTTCCTGTGAACCCACTCATTCCCGAGATAATTCGTAATGAGCAAACCGCAAAATAACTACTCCCCAAAAAAATTGAGAGTACCATCACCCGCTAATCACGCGGTTATCTCGTGATTAAGGGGATCAACACGAAAAAGGTACATAACTTTTTTATAGCTGATAAAATTCTTTAAAAGAACTGTTCAATGTGTTTTCGCCCTAAATCCCCTCACTCCGTAGATAAATCGGAAATAAACAATCAAAATTAGTTCTTAAACTGAATTAACTCAATTATTTTTTTCGATGACAATTAAAAAATCGTTGTAATTACAAAAAAAAATCTATTTTCCCCGGTAAATCCCAGCAATAAAACCCCGATGATTTATTTCCGTCCAACTTCACCCCAAAAAATCCCAGTGGAGAAATCTCGACAAAAAGACGAGGAAAGACGGAAGAGCCTTTACGTAATCATTTGAGCGGAATTTTGGCCCCCAAAAATAAACGTCAAGATTTTTGTCCAAAGCACAATAAAAAATCGCAGCAATCGGTAACTGCGACCTTAAAAAAAGCCACAAAAGTACAATTATCACCGATAATAATAAACCTTTGAACCGAGCAATCGACAAATAACCAACCGAATTATTTTTATTTGAGTAAGAGACAAAACGAGATTGACCCACTTGAGTTAAACGCCAGATTCTCCATTTGGCTCGATATTACCTCAAATAAAAAAGGTAAAAGAGAGAAAAAGAAAATTCAATTCCCCAAAAACAACCAATTAATCAACTTACACTCCTCCCTCGTCCACTTGGTCCCCCTTATCTGCTCCAATATCTCCATCACATTCATATTTATTTCAGAACAATAATTTCCAATTGAAGAACTAAATCACTGATTTGCGCACCGAATAATGAATCGACGACTGAACCGATTGAATTGAGGAACGAGCGAGTGGCTTTTTAAAATGATATTTAAAAATTGATGGTGAGGGATTATCTAGTGGTTTGATGGTTCCTTTAGGGACCGGATGATGATCATCATCGAATAATATCACTGAACCCGGCACTAGATCCTCTGCTCTCAGAGACAATCTGTTGGACTGAGAGGGAAAGGTAAAAACCCAAGAGACTTTGGCAGAAAACCAGCCAACCTGGCTGACTCTGAGCAGTTTATATTTAGGTGATACTGATTTTGTAGTTGTAGACTATATACGAGCGAAGAATGAGTGAGATTAAATGGAAAGCGCGTCTTCAATCGATAATATCTCGACATCCGCCGATTGGAGCTCCACAAAAAAGGTGCCATTTTAAAAGGCTAATTAACACCTCCAAAATGAGCACCTCAATATTGAATTTCACTCAGCCAATATTGAGTTATCGATGATTCAAGTCTTCGAGTTACTACCGATTTTAACGATCGACTTCGTGTTGAGGTTCTTTAGCGTTTTTTTAGTCGAGATTTCGTTGGATTGTTTTTATTTCGACGATTTTATTTATTGTAGTGACTGCTTGGGGTAGTAGGGATTTTTTTACAGGGGATGCACCTCGTTTGGGAAATTGTTTGTCTTTGTGAATTCCATTGAAAGCGAAAATTGCGAGAGTAGCAGACGCAGAGAAAAGATTTCAGCATTTTTCATGGTAGGTATCAAGCTCCGGGGTATCTACATATCTACGTAAATTTGAATTTCAATCAACGAGACAGTGAGAATGAAAAAGCGTGTGGAATTGATTAAAAATTCAATTCCAATTGACATTTTTTAAACGATTTTTCGGTCTCAATGAATTATTGAATGAAAATTATTCTTACCTTTCGGAGTCAGTCTTTCTGGGTTAAACCATGCGTCTGTAAAACAACAATCAGAGGTTAATTCTACATTCCATAACCAACAGGTGAAAATTTAATAGAGATGTTAAAGAATCAAGCGATTAAGCAACAAATACCCATTTATTCGCACTCTAAAAAAAACTTGTCGCATTATTCTGTGAATATCTCGGTAAAAATCAGGCCTAGTGGAAAAAAGCTTCATGACTTTTTTATAGCTCTTGAAATTTTCCACAAAAAATCTCTCTTTTCTTTTCTCCTAAACCCCATAATTCCGAAGATGTCGGAAAAAGAATTTTTCCCACATTATCATTTGTCTTGTATAATTAAATCATCACTAAAATCAGTCATTTATCGCTTTTCCAGGAGTTAGGTTAATGATTATGACAGAATAATAATGATAATTAGTTAGTGCAGGTGAAATGAGGAGATAAGTAATGGTAAGCAGATAAAAATGGCGAAGAATAGATTTTAAAAAATGTAGAGTAATGATTTCGATATTCCAGTGGTAATGCTAAAGCAAAAAGATGTCATAGCGTGTTGTTATCCCCATCGATATGTATGATAGGCTTGTAATGCGAATTAATGAGGTACATGAGGGATTGCAGAGAGAATCAGCCCATTTGAAACTCTGAATCATATTCATTCGTATCATCAGTGCAGCAACACGGCATTAGCTCGAGGCTGTACACCACAGCAATGACTCCAAGATTTATTATGATTATGATAAGTCTTCCCCAATGCCCAGAGACCCACTATCTCACATTATATCCTCCATTCCAGGGTGAACAATCCTCCATTTATTATTTACTGGTCTATCGATCCCAGTGCCATCAACTCTCTCGGTTTATCAATACTCGGTTTAAATGGAGGCTATTTTCGTGGGATGAGGTTGAAGAACTCGCGATAAGTCAACCCAACTTTTACAACAATCGTTAATTAATTAATTATAATGTTCGCGACTGAATTTAATCGAAACGCAATTTTAGGCAGTGTTAAAAAGCGAATTATCTCCGGAGTGAGTGGATTTAACGCTGAATTTCACTGGACCTTTTTTGGGGGCAATAAAATTCTCCAGAAAAAAGTCCTCTTTCAGTTTTTCTCTTAAATTAACTGCTCCTGAGATAATTCCAGAAAACTTCGCGTTGTTTTTATTGGTGGATAAAAAAAATTCGAACAATGAGATTCGGAGATAAAACCTCGAGTGCAAATTCCATTTTCTCAACGTATCGATCACCGATTATGTAACTGTCGTTATCACTGGGGATCCCTGTAGGCCAGAGCTTCAAAAACCCGAGAATTCCTCTGACCTACGACAAACTCATCCCCGAGTAAACAATGACTGGACGTGAAATTCTCGAGAAACGATGACGTCAGGGTCCGCAGGTACACGAGACGATCCACAGGGAAAGAAAAAAATCGATGAGTCGAAATTTTCCCCGGAACCATATAAAAAAAATATAGTAAACAGTGAGAATAAATAAACAATGAGCAATTACTCAATCCCGTACGTCAAAAAAATGGCGAATAAAATTCCCAAAAAAGTGTAAATAATAGGAAAAAATTCTTACGAGGGTCTAGGATATTCCAAAAGCATCCGGTGGTCTTGCTCTTGCCCTTGCAAATATCTCCATCATTATCTCTCTTTGGAATGGGACACGATGCGTCTGAATCCATTGTTTAAAAATTAATTCCTCACAATTGCTGGTTTCAATCACAGACAATCGAGATATCAATGATGATAATCGGAGATATCGGTGGTGGATCGAGAGATCGGTATCGCACGTGGAATTTATTTTCAGTGGAAACTTTTTTTTTTGTCGAGAAAAATCGAAATACTGCGTCGATTCTACGGATCGGCGCCTCTCCGGTCTGTCAAGTGCTGCTGTCAATTTGACAGGGCGTCACCACTTGTCAACAATCGATGGAGGTGGACGGCTTCACGATTTTTATTTTTTAATGGTGGATTTTTCACAAATATTTTTTACACCTCGGGATATTTGCGGACTTCGATCGACACTGATTCACGTCAACGTCAGGACTGAAAAGTTTTATCGATCTGACTGGTCTAGGGGCTGACCGAAGTCTCCGCGCATGGTCGGACAACTTCGGGCAAAATCGGCTGTCTTCGAGTTCAAATCGCTTTTGCATGACTTTTTCTATTTTTTCAAACAAAAAAAAAGGAACACTTCAATCTAATAAATTTTTTCGGATTCATAATTTTTCATCGTTTTTCATATTTTTTTTTCAATTTCCCAGAGAATTCAAAAAAAGAATTAATTTTGACGGTTCACATTTTTTGGTGTTTTTATTAAACATTTTTGGGATTTTTATTTATATCGTAATAGAATTTCAATTGCGATTGAATCAATTAAATTAATTGTGATGATTTTCCAGCATCAAAATGATCCTGAGGATTTCCTCGATCGGATATCGAAAAATCGGAGAAATCTCGGCTTCACGTCTCGATTGCGCAATTCGTTTCGATTGATTGGAATTACACGTTCCAAGGTTCCACACCTAGTGCCACAACTCGGGGAAAAGAAACATGTGCTAGGAAAAATGAAGGAAAGTGGGTAAATTGAAAATAATCATTCATGTGTGGAGTTTTGCTGGACAAAGGGTTCACAGACACTCCGGCGCCCACGCAAGCGCATATTACCATTTTTTTTATGTTTCAAACGCACTAAATAGGGGTAGCAAATGTCAATATCCAGTACTCATTATCTTAGGGGGTGGCATTTATAGTTCGTCCACAGGTTTTTCCATCGGATGCCAGCAAAACTACAATTTTCTGAAATTTTTCCCACAATTTTGTGGAATCCACTGGAATTTTTAATTAAATATTTTTTATTGAAACGCAAATTGGTTCTGAGATTTTCCGCTTATTGAGAACTATTTATTCGTGGATTTTGTGTAATTTATTTATAAACATTTTTCGGCTTTTTAAAAATTTAGGAAAACTGACGAATTAACTGAAAAAAATTGGATTTCAATCGATAATTGTTATAATATCGATTCCTGTGAAAATGGAGTATTCAATATTGATTTGATTTTGAATTGCAATTTTTTGCGTCATTTTGCAACATTTTTTTCTGAGTTGCATGTCTTTTGCGTTTTATTTTTTATTAATTTAAATAAAAGAATAGAGGGGGCGTTTATCCACCCGCGATAGACGAGAGTAGATTCGCGATCGTCTGCCGATAATGCAGAAATTTCCGGATCCTTCAGTTGCAAATATTTCCAAAGAATTAAAAACAGCGGAATAATCAATTTAAAAAACCAACTCAATTATTTTATAAATAATCTGAAATTTTTTTCAATTAAAATCGCTTTCTTCGATTAATTAATTAATTCTTTTTTTTCCCAAATTCAGTTAATCAACAATTCAGTTTAATTTAATTCAAATTAACATTTGAGTATTAATGAGCAATTTCATTGATTTAAACAATTAAAAATTACTGATTATATTTCACTCCTTGACTGAACTGTCCGTCCAAAAATAAAAAAATTTAATGAACTCATCCGTGAAATAGAAAATCTATAAATAAAAATCCCTTACGAATAAAAATAACCGGCAAGATAAAAAGCCGATGAAATCCACTAAAAGCCCTAAAATTTCTAAACCAAAAAAGCAAAAAAATTTTACAATTCTGAAATGAAAAAAAAAAATCAAATCTTAAAATCAAAGTAATATTTGAAGAACACCCTTTTTTAATTTTTATCTCGTGCTTTTGGAGCACCAGGTGAAGACCTTGGACATTTTATTTAGTTGATCCCCTAGTTTATGGCATCATGTGGACATTTTTTTATTTCCCTTGGAAAGGGGAAAGAAATAGGGGAGGACATCCTGGTGTATGGGGTGTCTCGGTGGCAGATCGATATAATACGACGCGCACCAGACACCGTAAAGGTGCACATATCGAATATTGCGCAGAACGCGATAAATAATATAATTGTTTTGCAAATTGAATAATAAATCACTCCCCCAAAAAACCTCTCACCCTCAAAGAGTTTCACTGAATTCAATTTTCAAAAAAATATTTGCTGATTATTTTTTAAATAAATAATAAATAAAAAATCTATTTTTCCATTCCATTTAATTTTTGTAATCTAATCTATTTCAAGTTTCTAATTAAAATGTGAATTAATCGGACGTTGAAACAATCGTCCAAAAATATTTCCGAAAAAAATTGAGAACCTTTTTTTTTCCAATTTATTGTTAATTATAAAAAAATGTCCTATGATAATTTAGCCTAGACTCATTGATTACGGGGATAATTGAGGAATTAATTACCAGGGAAAACCGATTCGCTGAAAAATAAGAGATATTCCGCAAATTATGTTTTTATCTTGAGAATTAATGAGTCTGGGGGAGAAACATCGAATCATCGCTCATGTTCATTCATCTTGAATCTCTTAAATTAATAGCCGAGTAATTATGCAGCAGTGGACGTTTATCAGTCGTGCATATGCATTTGTATGTCATGATAGCAATCAGTTGATACAACTCCTTATCTTCGGACACGCGAGCCCCGCGGTAAGTAATAATCCCAAATAATTTCAATAATACCATTCTCTTAGAATTTCCATCGACCCCTAAAAAATGTGTAATCACCAGCAAATAATTCGCCAATAATTTTAGATTAATAAAAAACAAACAAATAATTTAAAAATGGCAATAAAAAAGTTTACGATCCCATAAAAAAATGAATCGCATCTAATAAAACAAATTTTTAAATCGATAATTGATAAATAATCCGAGGATTCGAAGTTGCCGATTTTTTCCTGAACTTTTAAAAAATTTATAACACTTGATAAAAAATAGGAAAATTATCGGACGATCATGATATTTTGGGATTGATTAAATAATTAGTGATGGAATTCAGTCAATCAATTTTGGTCAATCCCATCAACAATTTATCAGGGGAAACCGGTTATTTTTGCTAAAAAGGGGCAGAACATTCGTACCATCTGAATATTAAATGATTCCGTTGTATCCAGGCGGAAGTGAACGGATCACAACCGCTGGTGTAGCCTACAAAAGCACCTGATTAGAACCCACCGGTTCTACTTTCGGTTCGTTAGACCCTCACCGTGAAAATTAATATTCAGAGACAAAAATTCCGGAGGTACTGATATTTTTCCGATCAATTCCCTTGGACTATGGGGGGGGGGGGGGGGGCAAAGCAAAATTGGAGGAAATTTCACTCGATCATCGATTTAATTGTTAATCATCGTCCTCGGATTGTCTCCCAGGGGAATATTGGACACGCCCTGTGAGTTTTATTTAAAAGTCGATGACTCAACGTCGGATAATAAAAACTCGATGATGTGCCGGCATTCTGGATAATTCCCCGCGATTCGCCGTAGCGAATTTAAACATCAACTATTTTTAATCTTTGCATATTCCGGTTCTTCTCCGTTTTTTATTATTTTATATAATTATTCATAAACGCTGAGGAATTGAGAACAAAACTGATCATTGATTTTCAGTCGAAAGTTCATCAGATTAAATAAATAATTTTGGATTAAACAATAAAATTGTACAATAAAATGAAAACGATAAACAAAAATAATTTTTCAACGTATAAATCCTCCCGTTCTTCCCACTAAAATATAATTATAGAATTAACAGGAGATAATTTGATAGCACTAGAAAAATAAAAAAATACTCCGACAGATTCTGCAATTGCTATTCCAAAATGAATTAGCGGTTCGGGATAATTGCAGGATCGATAATGAATTAATTATTGAATAAATTGATTGCCACCGAAAAATCCCCCTACGATATGTCTGCAGTCCGGCATCTGTTTCCGCAGTATTTCAATAACAAAAACGAGGGTAACGACACGAACACTGAGTCACCGAATTGAAAGTTGAGTAATCCCCTAGGTGAACGGCAAATAAATCCATGACTAAATGAAGCCTGAGAAATCAGTTTCCTAGATATTCAGAATTATTCCTGACAGCATCAAGCAAAATAAAATCCTGTCATCCAGATAAATCATCACGATCATCACGACGGATTGCCAAGAAATCGATGATTTCTCAAAATGAATTGTCAACTCAATGAATTAATTCGGAGAAGGACTCACCCAGCCCCATATCAGCGAATATCTTCCTGGGTGCAATTTCCTCGATGTCCTGCCTCTTGGTGTGAGTTCCCCTGGTGGCAATAGCCTTGATAGGTGATGGTTCAGGTTCCGACTCGAATTCCTCATCACCAGTCTCATTCCCACTGATAGCTCCATCCCTTGGTACAGGTGGCAGTGGTTTAGTGGGTGCAACAACGTCATCACCAAGAAAATCCATAACCGGTGGTTTCTCAGGTGCCGGCAACACGGACTCCTTCACCTGAATTTCCTTATCCCCCTGGAAGACCCTCTCCCTCTCGATCATTGATTTAGCACTTGAGTCATCATCAGATCCCCTCCCGAAGAAGTCGTTGACACTCTCCTCCTTGTCGTCGTCACCAGTCCTCTCTGCTTGGACGAAATCCTCGGTCATCCTCTTGGCATCGAATTTCTCGAGGTGATCCTGGAGATTTGATGTGAAGGGATCGCCTGACATTTCATCAGAGAATTTCTCAAAATCGGCGGATGGCGGTGGTGTCGCTGGCACCGGCTTCAGGATATCCTCTTTACCCTCGTCCTGGACCGTTGTGTCTAGGAGATTTCGCCCTGTCGTTATTTCTCTGTCGAAAAGATTCGTTGGGGCTCGGGACACGTCCACCAGCTGGGTTGTCGCGTTTGAATCATTCGATGATTTTAACTCGTCCTCGACGTGCTCGAAATCGTCCATCGAGTCTGAGTCACGTTTTATCGGGGGAAAAGCGAAGCCTCGCTCGTACTCTTCTTTATCCATTTTTATTCACTCTACCTGATAGTCCTGACCTGATAGTCCTTACCTCTATCCCTGATATCCCCGATATCCCTGATATCCCTGATTTATTGTTCCCCCTTTCTACTCCTTTATTCTCCAGTTCTCTGATGGTTCCCCAGGAGTTCTATGGATTTTATTTTAATCACTCAATTTTTATCGAGTCCTTGGAGTATTATGGGACTCCCATGGGGCGAATTCCGATGGTCGATGGATTTTTTATTCTTGGATGGTGGTCCTGCCAGGGTGGGCTTCCAGGGGCTTGCGAAACTTTTGGAAATTTATCGTGAACTGCACACACTTGATTCACACTCACGACTGAAACCCGAGGCCGAGAGGATCCGCTCGGCTCCTCTCTCAGCTGTCAAATGTCAGTGGCGCGCACATGCGGATTTACACTGCACTGTTCTCCCAATATTTTTTCATAAAAATCCTGGAGATCCTGATTCGTCCAGGACTTTGTTTAATCTTCTTGGAAAATGTACCTCCAGGGCGATCTCGAGGGAGTCCGACTCCACGTCGACGTACAGGAATTTATGGCAGTATTTCAGTCCAGGACTCCTTTTTTTGACAGATCATCTCCTGGAGGCACTTCTCCAGGATTTTTTTTCCGCAGTGTGTGCTCAACAATTGTGGGATATTGTAATTGTTGTTATTCACGGTTGTTTAGTCTTTTGTTAAATAATAATTTAATTGTTGTAGATAATTGGCGCGGTTGAAATTTAAAATCGAGCGTCTGGAAGGAGAATTATAATTATATTATATATTTTACTGGAGGAATATTAAAAACATTCTCTTGGGGAACATAAATAAACTTTTTTATTCAGTTATAGACGCCGGGTTATGGGCGTTTACAATTTTGGCGGCAGCGGCCGGTGTTTCAAGTGAAAACCGATTTAGTACTCAATATCAATATTTTCTGCGATCAAAAATAATGGAATAAATTATTAATTATTTTATTCATGACAGGAAGTGGTCCATTTTTTTATTCACTCAATTTTTTGATAAAAAAAAATTCTTTGGCATGCTTTTTTTTTATTATGAAAAAGGGAGAGTTTACAAGAAAATCATTGGCGATTGAAATTTTAAATAAATTCAGAGAATATCGAGAACGAAAGGGCCGGGGTCTTAGAATTGTTTTTCACCCCTGCCGAGGGCTCCGATTGGTCGGAATTTCCGCAGTGGATAAAAAATCTGAATCAGTCCTCGAAAAGACGAACGAGACGAACACGCGGTCAAGTCATCCCGAGCTCCAACTCGTGTTTTAAAATTCAATTGTCCAATTGTCCTCATCAACTCGGCGTCTGGTTGATAAGACAGCTGATAAGAGACACGCAGGCACTGGCCACTGCGGATTCAATTCTCATTCTCGATTTGGTGGAACGAGAGGTCGAGTTGAATTTCCAGGAATTTGACGTTGAAACCGGCTCTAGGAAGTGATCGGGTGGTGGTTGGCCTGACGTTTTGTGGATGGGAATTTTTTTTTCGGAAACTTCCGACTCTCTGGAGGTAAATCCCAGTGGTAATTGGAATTGGGGTAAATTGATTCTGATTGAGGGGAACACGACGAGAGGAAGACCTGATTGATGGTGAGATGACGTGCAGACAGAGGAGAGTCACCTTCACCCAGGAGGAGATGTTCCATAGACTCCAGGAGAGTGATAAACACTTGGATGTACCCAGGTTGAACGGGTACTCAATAAAGAGCAATGGACATGTCAAGGTTTGAATACTTTTTCTCGTGACGTTTTGTCGGAAATTTTGGGAAAACATGTCTTCCAGAATCCAGAGGATTGTTGGTTATCTCCGGAGTCACCGGAGACACGGAAAAATTTATTGGAACTTTTTTGTGGGCTATCGAATTTTCCGGGGATTCAGTTTTTTCACATTTTCGTGGAAGTCGAAGGGATCTCGAGGTATTGGCGGAAAACCGAGTGCTGTTATTAGTTTGGGGGATTTTTAGAGATAACAGACTTTCAAACGGATGACTTCACTCAGAATATCTCAGATATGGGATAATAGCGTGATAAGAACCTCCGGCTAGATCGCAGTAAACGATGACTCCATGTAGTTTTTGAGTCGTTGATTCTCGTTGGAAACTAGATAAACTTTTTTATACAAATATCTTTGGAGTTGTTAATATAATTTTCTCTATCTAATATTTGTTATTCACAGTCACGAATTTTAATGGATACAACGATTTTATTGAATTTGCGCAGATGAACGACTGCGGCAGGACGAAAAAACGAGAAGAATGCTCTCCAAAATGCAAAGAGTCCTTCGAAGAACCTTCACTCGTTACCACTGCCCTGACTCACCTCGGTTTTTATATTCTCATGTTCCTGGGAATCATCAATAAATTGTTGTTCACTCCCCAAGTGGCTAAAGAGCAGAACAGAAAGGTATTATTCTCACACAACAATTATTTGAAAACATCAGATGAAAATTCATAGTCTCCAAAGGAGGGGTAATAAAAAAATACCCCTAAGATTTTTTCATAAATAATTTTTACGATCTTCAAAAAACATCGAATAACCTGATCCACTAAACCTGTTCACTCCCGAGATATCGCTGTTCCCATAAAATCCATTTTGCATGTTATTTTTTTCAGGGCTATCCCCCCCTGTACGACGCCTTCGACACATTCTACCTGAGATACGTATACAGAAGAGTCAGGGACTGCTGGAACCGGCCTATATGTTCAGTACCCGGAGCGATGGTCACCCTGAAGGATAGAGTTACTCACGATTATGGGTGGACATTCCAGTAGGTATTATCGACTCCTCGAATTTATTTCTCCAAATGGACCTCTCGTTTCTCATACTTCAATCACTCGATACCCTTTTTTAGGTTCACTGGAACCGAGACGCCCTGCATTAATTTAGGATCGTACAATTATTTGGGATTTGCCGAGGCGACTGGACCGTGCGCTGACCAGAGCATTGAGGCTGTCAAAAAATATGGATTGTCCACCTGCAGCTCTCGCCTGGAGCTCGGGACAATGCCAATTCATTTGGAATTGGAACGGCTGACTGCGAGATTTCTCCGAGTAGAGGATGCCATTGTCTTCGGCATGGGATTTGCAACGAACGCGTTAAATCTGCCGTCTCTCGTGACCCCAGGGTGTCTCGTCTTGAGTGATGTAAAAAATCATGCGTCATTGATTCTAGGGTTGAGACTGTCAGGAGCTGTCACCAGAGTATTTCGTCACAACAGTAATTATCACCGAATCAAGGCTTGATTTATTATTATTCAATCATTCACTCAAAATTTATTCAATGAATGAATTACAAATTTAATTTATCGACCCCAATTGTCCAGAGTAATTGATAATTCATTCGTTCAATAAATGGAGATATTAATGAATGGAGGAATTAATAAATAATCAATTAGCGATTTATAAAATTGTGGGAATACTTTGTAGACCTTCAACATCTCGAGGAGTCCCTCAGAGAGGCTATAGTTCAGGGTCAGCCGACGACCGGGGCACCCTGGAGAAAAATAATAATCGTGGTGGAGGGAATTTATTCGATGGAGGGCTCAGTGGTGCAGCTCCCAGAGATAATCGCCCTGAAGAAGAAGTACAAGGCCTATCTGTATCTCGACGAGGCACACAGCACTGGAGCGATGGGAAAGCATGGCCGGGGGATCTGTGATTATTATGGGATCGATCCCAAGGAGGTGGACATCCTCATGGGGACCTTCACCAAGAGCTTTGGCTCTGCTGGAGGTTACATTGCCGGTTCCAGGGTAATTAAATTCATTTAATAAATTATTTTACTATCGGTTTGTCGTCATTTCACCAGCTGTTTTTATTTGCCAATAATTTTCCTCGACACCCAACGACTATAAATAAAACTTGACGTGTTAAAACTATTGATTGCAGGCCCTCATAAATCATTTGCGAGTGCATAGTCATGCCCACAGTTACGCAGTGTCAATGTCACCACCGATTGCTCAACAAATTATAACATCGATGACGATAATAATGGGTGAGGACGGCACTGACGCTGGGAAAATAAGAACAAAGCAGTTGGCGAGAAACACGCGGTACTTTCGACGTAAATTACATCAGATGGGGGTTATTATCCTGGGGCACGAGCACTCGCCAGTCATTCCGATGATGGTGTACCTCTATTCGAAGATTGGATTGGTTGTTCGAACCCTCACCGCTAATAAAATTGCCACTGTGGGGGTGGGATTCCCTGCTACACCACTGATGGCTGGAAGAATACGATTCTGCATATCTGCTGCTCACACCAAACAGCAACTCGATTATGTCCTGAAAAATATCGAGGAACTCGCTGATCTCATTGGACTTAAATATTCCAGGAAACCCAGGGACCCCAATCCCATCGAGTATTATTCCGATAGTGAATCGGAGTAGATTTATTACGACGAAAATCGATCATTGGAAGACAATTTTTACCGATTTATTAGGAAAAAATGGAATTTGGATTTTCTTGTTTTGAAATTATCGCGGGAAAGGGCGGGTTTGACGGAAAATGCCAGAGGAATTTTTTTTTGATCATGAATTTTTGTGGAAAAAATTCCAATGGCTTTTTTCACTTGTTCTGCCTCCCTTGGGATGAATCAGTTTTTTTTTTAAGATTCTTTGAATGATCTTTCACAGTGATGTTCAATATTACAACGAAAATCCGAAGTTTATTCATGGATAAATGCCTTAGGAAACAGCTGTGCTGATTTTTTCGCCAATTCAGGATCAATAGATCATCGATTCGACAGTGGAGTGCTAAAACTTAAAAATTAATTTTTTTGGAGGTCATTGAATTCCCTCAAAAAAATTCCCCTAACATTTTCCGGTAGCTCTTCAATGTATCGAGATAAATGCACTATTAGAAAAAATTCGGTTTTAATCTTCACTAGAGAACAATCGCTGATGCATTCACTGCCTCTTCATTTTTTAATTTAAATCACAAAAAATATCAGTATAAATAGACAATGAATTTCAATGATCATTTGAATAATTACGTTTTTTATGCATGCGAATTCAGGACAATGCTCACTCCAGAATAATACCGGAAGGGGCAATTATCGACAAGAAAAATCAATTATATCAATTTAGTAAATAAGTTAATTTTTTAAAGAATACATATCTCGAAGCACGAGAAAATATCATTCTACGTAATAAGAATCTAGGGATTAAGGAAAGATTATTTTATCATCAACAAATAATTTCTCCTCTAAATGAAAGACAATGGAACAAATTACATTTCATATACCTCACAGCATAATAGGGTAATCAACTTGACAAATAATGAGCACAAATGCAAAATATCCACTGGACAATGATCTTTTCTGTCTAAGAACTAGATCTGAATGAGAAATTATCCCTAGAGCATCAACGAGCTCATTAGTGTCTTCAGGTATTGAATATTCGACACAAATGCTGTAGTACAAAATAATCGAGATAAAATATTGTTGTGGCTTTTGGGGCATTAATAGATTTATCAGTGTCTCGTTATCTAATTGTAACTCAAGTATTACACGTCGAGCTTTCAACCGTGCTTTCTACTTCGTCAAATCCAAATATTATTTATAATAAAACCAGCGAGAGCCACTGAAAATCCCGGTAATTCATTACAATTCTCTTTTTTCAGTGGAAACAGCTGAAATTATCTTTGCTAAACTCAAAAAGCATTAATATCTCTCGTTCTTCTAATATCACAAATGTTTACAACAAATTCCGATTGGAAATATCTCCAGCTTTTCAAGGAATATATTACTATACAATTATTCTCGACAACTGCACAAAATAATTAGAAAATCTCCATTCCAATGATGTTCGTAAGTCAGTAATCGCATTTCCAATTTATTTTTGTAAAAATGAGTATGAAACAAAGATTTATAGTATTTCCATATGATTATTTATTGTAACTTGATCATGAGTGAATAAATATATCAGACAACAGTGAGATATTTTTATCATTTGGTTTTTAGTTGAGATAAAATTCCCTGGATTCTGGACATGATTATGGGATTAGCGCAGAGACAGCTGTCATATGGCGGTTCCAGGGAGACGACATCCTGGATTGTCAGGACGTCGTTGTCGTCGACAACTGGAATTCTGTTGTCCATTAATAATTTTTTCAGTTCTTCTTTTTTCAACTGGATATCAGCCTTTGACATTTCTGGTTTTTCCTGGAGGAAAAATTCCGGGAGGCTGTCTTCGCTATTCTCCAGAATCTCAATGGACTTTATGGAGCCCCCCATGAGGATTGTAGCTCCACAATTATCGGAGTTTTTAGGGTTAATTAATATTACGCTGAGAAATAAAAAAAAATACAATTTTCCTTTATTTTTACTTTTTTTTAGTAACCACAATTGGGTAATTATGGATAATTGCAGGGGTTTGTTAGTACAATTTGAACTGAATTGTTGATTCTAACCTCTCAGATACTGGATCCACGGTGTAAACGATTCCCTCGTAAATACTAGAGTCTTTACAAGTGATTTTCGCACGTTTATCGACGTAATTTTTGTACTTGACGGGATCATTCTTGTAAATCCTGTGAGAATACTTGGACTCATCTCCATTTGACATCTCCCCAGCAGTCCCGGTTATTTCGAACTATGATGACACCACCCACCAATGACCGCGCTCAAATCCCACCCGAAACATTCGAAAATACTAAAATTCCCCTTCACACAACCCGAAAAAGCGCAATATCTCGAAATCCGAAAGAGCCACTGAAATTTCCTCTGAACCTTTTTTGCAACTTTTCTTCTGCACTTCAAAAAAGGGTCCACAAAAATTTCTCCATCTCCAACAGCTCCCAAGATATTCCCCGAAAACGTGTGCGAAATGTGTGCGTTACACACTTTTGGTAAATTCATTCATTCCACGCGAAAAAAATTAAATACAAAAAAAAGCTATGAAATACAAAATATATGACACCACGTACGGGAGATAATTAGTCTACATTTTCTTCTTAGCTATTTTCATGAAGAAAATCATATCTGAAAAATAACAGTAATATTTAGAGGATGATAATTCCATTGAGTTTTGTCTCTGAATTATTATTTACGGAATTATAATTAATTTATTCACTCACTGAAGAATACGATCATGACGAAAGCAATCATCAGCCAGAGCCAGCACCTCCACGTGGACTTGGTGTGCTCCTCGAGTCTCAACGACTCCTTATTCAATTTATAAGCATTCGTTTCAGTTAATTTATCAGATTTATCGAGAGAACTGATATCACTCTTGATGATAGCACTGGCAGTGAGGGCGTGCTCCTTCATATTCTTCGTCATCATGAGCATGTTCTCCGCTATTTTCTCCTGCATATTCCTATTGTACTTGAGGATTGCATCGAGATCCTCGTCCTGACTCGGCTGATTAGCCAATCTCTGTCGCAGCCCCTCCTGTCCCATTCCTTGAGGAAAAAAACTGTAACTCAGTAAGGAATATGCAATGTGGGAGTGAGAATAAATTTTTCCTCGGCAATTACCTCCATCGGAATTAAATAACTCAGCTCTCACGTCTCTGTTGTATTTTGCTGTTGTTTTCTGGTGAATTTGCGTCGTGATACTGGGACTGGCCGTTTCGGAGAGTAAATTCGAGGTTTTTGGCAACATCTGCGCTGCCACGACTCTCTCGATGGGGCCAGGGATCTTCGCAGTCTCTACGATACCTTTCAGGAAATCTATTCGTTTGATGTATTTAGACATTGTGTCTCTGGGAGGTTTACTAGAAGATTAAGAATATTTTTTACGGCATTTTTGGCTGAAAATTCAATCAATCAAATTGACAGGTTAAAGAAAAATCGAATAATTTCACTTCAGCTCGTCAATGAATTTTTTAATTGATAATCTATGAAGAATTATGCATCTCGTACTCAGCCTGAATTTGCAGCCTCTTCAGGAGTTCGTCCAGTGCCAGGATATACTGAAAAAAAATCAATTCCCCGTAAAAATTCCTCCCAGTAATCACGCAAAGTTGTATTTCACCTTCTCCAGCTTCCAGTATCTCTGAGAATCCTCCTTAGCCATAAGTTCGCACCTCCCCAACAATCTCCTGGTGTTGATTTCCACCCTGGACATCACCCTGATCTCTCCCTGCGCCATATTCCCAGGATATCTCCCCGATAAAAAAACACCAGGGGACTTTTTTGTAGCCCCGAAGAAGCCCTCCAAAAAAAGTGCCAAAGTTTTCCCTCAAATGATTAAGTCCCGAGATAATCGGGCCCAATGTTTCAAGGAGAAATAAATAATGAACAGATGGAGAGGAAATGGGTTTCAGAATCTGCAAGTGTCATCCGCCTCTCATCATCACAATCTCCAATTACCCCTTCCGCGAGATTCAAACCTAGGTATTACCTCAAAATAAATTTCTACAGATTCCCTCTAGTACACGTGTTTCCAATGACGTCACTCGCAACTTAGTCACTGTTGCGAACCCACGGTGTCACGATCATTTCTATTGTCACCCCCTCCGCCACCCCCTGGTTTCCAAAAGATTACCAGATTCGCAATTGGTTGTAATAATCCCCCAGGACCAATGGAATAACTCGTTTCTCCTCTCTCCCCCAACGACTCAGCGTTCCGGCGCGCAGTACGACATCCGCCATCTTGTTATTATTTTCGAAAAATCATTTGTAGGTTGGATTTTTTTTTAGCGGGGTGAAGCCCTCACTGCTCGGCGTTAAAAATATTTATCCAAGTTGAAACAAATCATCGACATTTTACGGATAAATAATCGATTGACTCTGGATACTCTGGATTATTTTTTTCATGTAATCGTTTGGAGACGATCGACTGTTGAAAACTCAAACGAGATTTTCCAGATTTACAAATCGCTGCACCTGGTGCACCGATGATTTGTTTACGGGGACTCGATTAACGGTGGGACGAGGACTATTGTTTACTGGGACGTTTGTTATTATCGGGTATGTAGTGCATGGGGTTCAGTACTTTTAAGCTTTTTGGGGATTTCTCCTGGTGGAGGTTATGGTGGTGGTTATTAATTGGATTCATTTTTTTTTCAGTGGTATTGTGAGACGTTCAGGTTTTCGAGGGTTTCACATTTTTTTATTGACTCTTGTGGGAGAGGATTTTCTCATTTTTGCCTTTCTCTCTTTGTTTAATTAATTTCAACTTCATATGTGTGTTTTACACACGCACTGATTTTTTTTTGATTGATTTGATTTATTTTTTAGAGAGTTCCAGGGTGACGATGAGATTTCATCATTATTCTCCAATTTTTTGACCTCAAAATTCAAATTCCGGTTAAAATCTCTGCCCCATGATCTCCACGAATTTCACAAGATATTAATTTTTTTCAAGGCTTTTATCCTTGTAAATAAATAATACAACTCGATGGCAAATGGTGGGTTATTTTTATATATTTATATGTATCAAAAATTCAGATCTACAAATGCCGATTTTCCACCGCGTCCGGGGTTAATCCTATTTTTCAATTCAATAATTACATCGATCAAAAATTACGTTTCCAAACGCAATCGAAATTTCTTGATTTGTCTCTCAGTTCACACTGATTTTTCATTCAATTCCACTCATCAATCAGATTTAATCCCTAGGTATTAATTAACCGCTTATTGACATCCCCTGAACGTCTCAGATAACGATTCCCCTACCCTCCACCAAAATCATCCCCAAATTGCCCCTCATAAATTAATTAATGTCAACCCAAATTATTCTCCATAGCATCCTCAAATTTTCAAAAGAAAAGAAAAATTCTTCACCCCAATTAGCACCTCAAAAATCAATTAATGAATTACCTTGACGTAGCCGTAATTTTGCCTCCAAATTCAAACAAAATAAAATTTTCAAGACACTTTTTCCATGCCCATGTGTGCGACAATGTGCACATGTGTATGTAAAAGTCTGTGAGAGCGAAGAGGGCGGTAAGGAGGGTGGAAGAGGGGGGGATAAAGCGTATGTAACTGAAAGGGAGAGAGACGTTTGCATTGCCGTCCGCGCGGGAATCGTTGGCTTTTGTGTTAAGTTGCTATTTTATTATTATTTCACTCGTTTACCATTAATTGAAGATTTTCCGGTGAGTTTTGTGCAGTGGGGGGGATGGGGGGTGGTGTGAATGCGAGAAATTTTGGATTTTTTTTTGGGGGGCGAGGGCTAGAGGAACGGTTGAGATTTTTCGGGGAGGTTAGGCTCTTTGTCGGTACCTGGGGGATGAATTGAGGGTTTTATTCGGGGGTTGGAAAGGGGGCCGAAATTTTTTGGGTTTCTACGATGGTTTTTCAACGGTTCTGAACGATTTTATGTCGTTTTCTGGTGCTTTTTTTGAGGACCCGATTTTTTTGGGGGTGATTTTGATCCTTTGACCGGGGTGGAGGGGATTTTGGAGGGCTGCGAGGTGGAGGTTAGGTTTTGGGAGTGCTGGACACATGCCGGAGGAATCTGGAGAGGTGGTGGGAATTTTAGGGGGTTTTGCGGGTTCGAGGATTTTTTTTTTGGGGGAGGGAAGGGGCTTTTTGGATGTTTTTGGAGGAGGTTTGAGTGGGGACTGATTTGTTCGTCCTGTTTTTTGGTGTGGATTGATTAATTGCGCAGTTTTGAGTATCTGTTGGATGGCTGGAGCAGAGTGAGAGTGTGAGACGTGATTTGGAGTGTTATTTTTTCCACTTTGGTGGGAATTCTGGGGTGAGTCTCATATTTTTTTTGTCATTGCACTCGTGCAGATTAAAATCAACGAGTGAGATACGATGGCGACGATGGCTGAACAGGCGTCGAAACTTCTGGATTTCAATCAGAAGCTGGACATAACACTTTTGGACAGCATTGTGGGGTGCATGTACACGGGAATGGGTGAGCAGCAGAGGGTGGCACAGGAGGTGCTCACCACTCTCAAGGAACATCCGGATGCCTGGACTCGAGTCGATACTATTTTAGAATATTCTCAGGTGAATTCAGGCATCTCTCTTACATTCATCGAATTTTATTCCATAATTTTTCGAGGGATATCTCAGTAACAAAGGGAGATAGCGAGATTGCTCCGGTGACCTTTCTTGTGGAGGCTAGGGAGAGCTACAAAAAAGTCCCCAGGATCAGTCAGCTATCTCCTCGAGATTCAGAGATATCCCTTGGAAACGTGAGTTTTTGCAACTATTTATTTATTTTAGAATCAACAAACAAAATATTATGCACTACAAATACTGGAACAAGTGATAAAGACGAGGTGGAAAGTTCTCCCTAGGAATCAATGTGAGGGAATTAAAAAATACATCGTAGGCCTCATTATCAAGACCAGTAGTGATCCAGAAACGATGGAGAATTCCAAGGTTTATCTGAATAAATTGAACATGATTTTAGTACAGGTACGTGTGTATTTGTCGATTTAACGAGGGTCCAGACGATAGTTGCGAATTTATAATTTTTTAAATACCAATCAGGTATTAAAACGAGAATGGCCGAAGAATTGGGAGTCATTCATCGGCGACATCGTGGGGGCGAGTAAAACCAACGAGAGCCTTTGTCAGAATAACATGGCCATCCTGAAGCTCCTCTCGGAGGAGGTCTTCGATTTCTCCAGTGGGGATATGACACAGACCAAGGCCAAGCACCTCAAGGACACAATGTGCAGTGAATTCTCCCAGATATTTCAATTATGTCAATTTGTCATGGACAATTCACCAAATGTACCACTCGTCGCTGTCACCCTAGAGACATTACTCAGGTTTTTAAATTGGATACCACTGGGGTATATTTTTGAGACGGAGTTAATTACAACGTTAATATTCAAGTTCCTGAACGTGCCGATATTCAGGAACGTAACCCTGAAGTGTTTAACTGAAATAGCAGCAGTGACAGTGACGAATTACGACGACATGCTTGTCCTACTATTCGCGAATACGATGCAGCAACTGGAGCAGATGCTCCCACACGACACAAATATACGTGATTCATACGCATTTGGCCAGGACGAAGAGCAGAATTTCATTCAAAATCTGGCAATGTTTCTGTGTACTTACCTGAAAGAGCACGGCATGCTGGTGGAGAAGAAGATGATCGACACCCTCCTCAAGGCCCTCCATTACCTCGTTCTCATCTCAGAGGTTGAGGACGTAGAGATCTTCAAGATTTGTCTTGAATTTTGGAACGGTTTGGCATCAGATCTGTACAGGGAGCATCCGTTCATGTCATCCTCATCTCCCCTCTTCATGGCGAGAAACAACATAACGCTCCCACCAAGACGATCAGTCTACTGCCAAGTCCTCACAAAAATTCGATACATCATGATCTCGAGAATGGCAAAGCCAGAGGAGGTGCTCGTTGTTGAGAATGAGAATGGTGAGGTTGTGAGGGAATTTATGAAGGACACTGACTCGATCAATCTCTACAAGAACATGAGGGAGACACTCGTCTATCTGACCCATCTGGATTACGCCGACACCGAGAAAGTGATGACAGAGAAATTGCAGAATCAGGTGAATGGATCGGAATGGTCCTGGAAAAATCTCAACACTCTGTGCTGGGCGATAGGTTCAATATCAGGTGCAATGCACGAGGAGGACGAGAAGCGTTTCCTGGTGACAGTGATAAAGGAGCTGTTGGGTCTGTGCGAGCAGAAAAAGGGTAAAGACAATAAAGCGATAATAGCCTCAAACATAATGTACGTTGTGGGTCAGTATCCCAGGTTCCTTCGCGCCCACTGGAAATTCCTGAAGACAGTTGTCAACAAACTCTTTGAATTCATGCACGAGACACACGACGGTGTCCAGGACATGGCGTGCGATACATTTATCAAAATTGCCATCAAGTGCAGACGCCACTTTGTACAGACCCAAGTGGGTGAATCAGTTCCATTCATCGAGGAAATTCTATCAACAATCAGCAGCATAATTTGTGATCTGCAGACACAGCAGGTGCACACGTTTTACGAGGCAGTTGGATACATGATAAGTGCCCAGGTCGACGATTTAACCCAGAAAGACAGAATTGAGCGTTACATGTTGCTGCCAAATCGTGTTTGGGACGATATTATCAGTCAGGCATCGAAGAATGTTGATGTATTGAAGGATCAGGAGGCTGTTAAACAGCTTGCTAGCATTCTCAAGACGAATATTAGCGCATGCAAAGCCCTGGGACATCCCTATGTTATGCAGTTAGGTAGAATATATTTAGACATGTTGAACGTATACAAAGTTATGAGTGAGAACATTAGTGCTGCTATTGCTTTGAATGGTGAGATTGTTATGAATCAGCCATTGATAAAGAGCATGAGGGTGGTGAAGAAGGAGACACTGAAGCTCATATCCGACTGGGTCAGCAGATCCAGTGATCATCAAATGGTACTTGAGAATTTTATACCACCACTTCTCGATGCTGTACTGCTGGATTATCAGAAGACAAATGTACCGTGTGCCAGGGAGCCTGAGGTACTCAGTGCTATGGCAACAATTGTCAATAAACTAGAGGGACACATCACCAGTGAAGTACCCAAGATATTTGATGCGGTCTTTGAGTGCACACTCGAGATGATCAATAAGGACTTTGAGGAGTTCCCTGATTACAGGACTAATTTTTTTCTACTACTCCAGGCTGTCAATGTCCACTGTTTTCCAGCCTTTCTCTCTATTCCACCAGCCCAATTCAAACTTGTTCTTGATTCTATAATCTGGGCATTTAAACACACTATGAGAAATGTTGCTGATACTGGTCTACAGATACTTTATCAATTGCTCCAGAATATTGAGCAGCATGAGCAAGCTGCGCAGAGCTTTTATCAGACGTACTTCACCGATATTCTTCAGCATATATTCAGTGTTGTTACGGATACATCTCACGCTGCTGGCATCACAATGCACGCCACTATTCTTGCGTACATGTTCACTCTTGTTGAGCTTGGGAGGATTCTTGTTCCACTCGGCCCAGCACCTGACAACAGAATTTATGTACAAGAGTTTATTGCTAGACTACTCAAGGCTGCATTCCCACATCTCACTGATAATCAGATTAAAATCACGGTTCAGGGGCTTTTCAATCTCGATCAGGATATTCCGGCGTTCAAGGAGCATCTCAGGGACTTCCTCGTACAGATTAGGGTGAGTTGAATGAATTATTTTGAGGTGTTTAGATTTATCATTCGATTGAAATTTTTCTTAATGAATGTGAATGGAATAATAATTTTATTCCAGGAGTATACTGGTGAGGATGACTCTGATCTCTACCTGGACGAACGAGAGACAACACTTCGACTCGCCCAGGAAGAGAAGAGAAGACAACAAATGGCTGTACCAGGAATTATCAATCCCCACGAAATGCCTGAGGAGATGCAGGACTGAATCATTCACACATCCCCTTGTACCTCAATTCGTCATCCCCCTCCCAGTTTCCCCTTACCCCATTTGATAATTTCATGGAGATCACCAGGATAAAAAAGAAAACAATGGGAGGATAACGTTGAGAGACTTTTCTCGTTTTGCAATCGTCCTGTTCCCTCGGGTTCACCAGGTAGTGATTTACTAATTTGGAAATTCCAAATTACTGAATTTGTTGAGAATGTGAAATAGTTATCTTCATTGTCCCCAGGAGGTAAGCACGAACTGAAAATGTTTTCCCCTCGGCTTGTCGATTATTTTCTTTCATATTTTTTCACTGGTTTTTTTTTCCCCTCGATTTTGTTTTTTACTGATTAAAAAGAACTGCTTTTGATTTGGAGAGTAATGCTGTTGTGAGTGGGTGAATATAATGATTATTGTGAGTCGTGATGACTATATTTCTGTGAGAAAATTAGTCTGTGTGGATATGAGATATGGATTCGAGGGAATAACGGTCTACTGCCAGAACGAGAGTAATTTTTTTTTTTCGTTGTTGAAGTGGAGAATTAATTAGAAATAGTGTGAGGCAGAATTTTTGTACTTTGTAAGATTGGTAGAGATGGAGGTGAATAATTATTGTAATGATTGTCCCAGTAATGAGATTGAGGAGATCAAGTTGATTTTTCCTTTGGAAGATTAAATGGTTTTTCTCATTGCACGATATCATTGACTTCAGTCATTTTATTATCTCGGGGTTGGGGTGATTTTTTCAATCGAGAATAAAATTACACGGGAATGTCCTTTTCCTGTTCCACACTCATTGCGTTCATCTCCATCGATTAATTAAATTTCCCTTCAATGAATTAAAAAGAAAACATTCGAGCTTGCCTCTTTCAACGAAAACCCCAAATGTGTAAATTATTCCCTACGCATTTATAAACTAGACGTCATTTTCCCTTCATTTTATTTCATTAAATGGATGATTAAATTTTAACCACGTATTTCGTATATTTTAGTGCCTAAACTGGAGTAACATTTTTTTTTTGTCAATTTAATAGAAAATTCTTCACAGTTCGATACAAAAACCCATGGTGAAGTGGAAAAAAAATAACAATACGACTGATAAAATCCAGTTAGTATTATTTTTTAGGAGGCATTGGTGTTAATTAGGGGCGAGTGAACATCTGTGTGGATTGAGGAACGCTCTGAGTATTCTTTACCTTGAGGATGAACCATCGAGTAGATTTTTTAAGATTAGAAGGGGTAAAACTTGAGGAATGAATAGTTGATGGGGCAAAACTGTGACGATCGTGTGAAATCAGTTAGTGTTTTGATGGGACTATACATATATTAATTAATCATTAGTATGTCAATGTCATGAGAGAACGAGTGAGTGAGTACGAGTTTTGATGCAAAAGTTCTATCAGTTTATCCATTATAACGAGAAATGAGTAAGAAGTATGTAAAGAGTTTAATATTACTTACGAATAAAAATAAAGAATTCATATTGTGGGAGTTTATTTTTTCATTTCATCTGAATTTGTCATGTCCAGGAAAAAAATTCCATGAAACTGAATAATAATATTTCAATATAAACAAATAAATATTGCACAATAAATAAATTCTTTAATTGAAGAAAGACGATGGAGGGGAAATGAGTGGAAAAAATTGAGGCGTATAAATAAAAATTGTTTTCGTAAAGAAATGATGAAAATTCGCTGGAGGAAATTCCTTACGATAATCAGAGGACTGATAAGGAATTTTGAGTCAGTCTTGAGTCATGATGGCAACAGAAACAGGAAAGACGTCTGCAAAGTCTCAGCCTCCAAAACCTGTGAGGAGACCAGGTATGTCTAAAAAAAATTCGACATTTGCCTCATTTTCAATGCACAATTTGATTGACTAATAATTAATCGGTGGGTGGTGTACCATAACTGTGTAATTACCGTCTGAACCAGTGAATTAATTCCTAACCTCGTTTGCGGTCTACATGTCGATAACATTTACTTGTATTTGTTGTCCTCAGGGAAAGTCAAAGTTGTGAGAGCACTGTACAATTACTCGGCTCAACATGTAAGCTCATTAATTGATTATTCATTGGGGATCGTTAATTGAGGATTGGATTGATCCACAGGCTGACGAGTTGTCGTTTGAGGAAGGTCAGTTGCTGTATGTCCATGATCTTGACACAGATCCAAACTGGTGGAAGGCCAAGTGTGGAGAAAAAGAGGGACTCATACCCTCTAATTATGGTGAATACAACATTAATTAATTGTTATTGCGTAATGGCACTGGACTTACAGAGAATGCCATTGAAGATATTCGACGAAATATATTCATTTTTTTTAATAGTTGAGGAGCAGATGGAACAGGTGGAATTACCCCTCCACGAGGCAGCGAGGCGAGGAAATATTTTATTTCTCATCGAGTGTTTGAGACAGGGAGTGTCTCCATCAGGTCTGGATTCAGCAGGTAACACTCCTCTCTACTGGGCTGCACGTGCAGGACATCTAGACTGTGTGAGACATCTCCTCAGTCTCCCCAACACTGGAATCAATGCTCAAGTAGATGCTCCTCATTAATAATTAGTCATTAATAATATTAATGAAGCACTAGAAATTTAATTGGTCAATAATTAAATCTCCAGAATAAAATGGGAGATTCTCCCCTACACGTGGCATCAGTCCACAGTCACCTGGAAGTAGTGAATCTTCTTCTGGACTCTGGAGCCAATCCCACCCTGAGAAATAACGAGAATCTCCTCGCCGAGGAGTTGACAGCAGACGTTGCGATAATAAATTCAATCCAGATGAGCCAGCGAAACAGTGAGAGAGATTATGGATACAGTGCTGATGATTATAACGACGACAGTGACTGATTATTTAAAAGAATCTCGTATTTATTATCCGAATTACAATCAATCCACCAGTATCTGGTGATTAATCAGGGGTTGTGTGACTCGTTGATGATTTTCCAGAATAAATAATGTATTTTTAAGATTTCGTGGGATTGAATTATTGGATTTGCCTGCTGAACCAACGATTGAAGTCCAGACGCAGCAGCAACTGCGCCAGGTGTTTCCCACTGGGTTGGGCTCGAACTTTATTCAGAGTCTGGATCAGAACGTTCATTAAACTCGATAAAGTCTCCGTGAGCATTTTGAGTTCGTCTTTTTCGGTGCTGAGAAGGCTGGTGACCTCCCACATCGACGCCTGGAGGATAAAGTCGTCACAGAGCCGAAGGAGAAGACGGAGAAGACCATTTACCTGGGGTCAGATTAATTTTATGAGTTCCTGGAGGGAATAATTCCCCTGGAGAATTAAATTAAATTAAATTAAACGACCTAGGGGGAAATTCACAAGACGGTTTTCAATTTTTTGTAAATAATGAAATTTTTTTCACGCACTGGATTATTGTGCTCCTCTGTGTTCCCCAGGAGGAACGTCTGAGACATTATATTCGCCAGGAACACGGAGTGCGCCTTCTGAACATCCTCGAAATTCTCAGTATTCTTTATGCAGCTCTCCATCACCGTGTACTGGCTCTCCAGTACATCCACCTGGAGATAATACTGAAGATTATCCAGAATAAATATCAAGTTATTTCGAAATTGAAGGACTCCAATGTCGATGTTCCGAGTGCGTGTGTGCTCTGTCCAGAGATTCCACAGATTAATCTGTGTTTTTTTCACTCTCAAAAGAAACCTGAAGATTGTGTTGTAATTGTTCAAGGCCTTCGGGCTGAAGAGCAGCTGAAGGGGCCAAGCTACTCGATATTGCAGGACAATCATACCCCACCCCAATTTATCTGCAAAAATAAAAAAAATTTCAATCATTAAAAAAATGAATAATTAAAAAAAATGAATTTCTCACCGATAGGATCCTCTCTATCTTTTTGACTGCTCTGCCCACTCCCCTGTGTTCCCTCTGCCTGAGATTTTGTCGATGGCAGGACGAAGTTAAAACTCTCCACTGCACTCTCGTCATTCAGCATGACTCGTCTCATCGTCATTTGGAAGGCCAAATTGACATCCCTCGATGTGTGACTCGTTGGGGGTTTATTGAGGATATGAGACGTGAGTTTAATGAAATCAAGGAAGAGATCTCCTCGGCCTATCAGATAAAAATCCTTGATGAGCTTGATCTGCTGGAGTAATTGGGCATCATCGACTGCCACCTGCCACAAAAGCCTCGTGACACTCTTCTTCAATTCGTCAATCGTGTTCTCGAATTCAATAACATTGAACACTGGCTTCATCTGAAGGCTCTGGAGTTTACCGAAGTACTCGTGCTCTTTCTCACCCCAGACTGGATTTTTCGTTATCTCTGTCTTCATTTTGTAGTCTAGATGATTAAAAAGAGGGAAAAACAGGAATAAGAACAAATTCGACAAATTAATCTCAATAATTACAACCTTTATCCTGCCTGGGATCATTTCCAAAGATGATGATTGTCTGTCCAATGCTGAGAATTTTATTTCCAAGGGATGCAGTGATGTACGAAGGCAGCATCTCCACAGCTATATCATAATTCCACATGTCATCGAATTTCTTTGCCCTCTGGGCAGATGTGCTCTTGGTATCAGCCAAGAGGAAGCTGTCGTGGGTGTTTTTCGTACGCCTGACAAAGAACTCCTGGTGGACGTCCTCGAGCTGTCCATACAGCAGCCAGCTGGTGAGTTGTTTGTAAAAAACGGCATGAACACAGTGGAGAATCTTCTGGAGGGCAGCCCTCACCTCCGGGATGCCAGTGTGCATGTGCTCGTGGATGCACTGGAGGAGACAAGTGCCGTGGGTCCTCTGGCTCCTGATCTGCCTGATCATGGCATTGAAAAGGGCAAATAGACACTCGAAGTTCTCCACCCTCGAGAGAATCGTCGTGGCCGGCGTGTGGGCATTCTGGAGAATTGATCTCTCCAAATCAACTATTTCGTTGCGAAATGGCTCCAGGGCGTTCTCAAGACCGTCGCAGAAGGCCTGGAGGTAGAGACCCTCGGGCAGGGGCTCCACGTCGTTGGCATTTTCCAGGTCCTTCGTTGAGGAGTACCTTTTTATGAAGGTCTTTATACTCTTGTAGTGCGACGAGATGTGCAGGATCTTTTTTATCAGGCCACGTTCACCAGGGTGGAAGTACTTGTCCAGGAGCACTGACTACGGCATTCAGAGGAGATTAAAAAAAGTGGAAAAAATTTTTTTGAGGGACATTTCAAGCTACAATTTTATTGTCTTGATATTTTCTCGGCAAATTCGTCATTTCAGAGATGAATCGATTTGGAAAATTGGAAAAAATCAGTGTTTGTTAAATGTTATTGATTTTTTTGGCGGTAAAAATCATAATTGAAAGGTTTCAATTATCAGTTCTTCAATGGAGTTTATGGAGCGATGCTAGAGGGATTTTGAAGGTGTTTTTTGGGCTGCATAGGAGTTGACATTTTTAGAATGCGACGTAGGAGTGAATTTTCACTCACATCAGTCTCGACGATCTTCTCCAGACTGGTAGAGCATCCCCAGAGGGACAATAGCAGTTCGTGGAGCATTTTCCAGAGGTTGCCTAGCCTCTGGGGTGTAGAGAAGATGATTCAGATCCCTCACAACTTCAACATTCCATTTTTGATTGAAGACTAGAAATATTCAATGAGTTATTGAGTTATTCACTTGGTCATCTGCAGTTAAAAATCCTTGTGGATGAAATTTAGCTCGAACAA